>NW_020524931.1:0-48169 GCF_003368295.1 Carassius auratus | reverse complement strand
TTGTCGCGGTTTAGCAAATCGGTTGGTGTACTGAAGTTTTGGTTTGCAGGACCGAATTAACGTTACAATTAAACTGGTGAGTAAGGTTTTGTCGGTGTGTCTGATACAGTAGATTGGGAAGTTATCGATCACAGTGCCTGCAGGATCAGTCATTAAGGGAATCTGATCAGCGCTGTGTGCGTGTATTTTGCCCAGTCAGCTGTAAGCCAAACTTGACAGAAAGATACACAATTCACAGTCGTAATCACTCGCTATTATTTACAAACATCATTGGCATAAAATGAACCGAAACGTTTTGCCTGGGATATTTATGTGTGAGACCTAACGTTATAGAGTTAAATATTATCCTGAATGGTTATATTCAGAAAGTCATCGTTATAACTAAACCTGCAGGTAACGCACAGTAATAACAGGTAGTTTCGCGTTAATACAGTTTCCGGAAAATAAATATCCTGGGTCTTTTCATTCAGGGAGGTATCTTACGGTTAATCATAAATACACAGCAGGTGCGCACAGGTGTTTACTGTTACGTTACGTTTACGTCTAGGATACAGTTTTTTTTTTTAAATATCGAAAAATTCCTGCTAGTATCTGAGCCTTGTTTGAAATTGGAAAGCTATTATTCAGATAAAAATGAAAATATGACATGTTGAATCCCTTATGTTGGTCCAAACCTGACAGAAATCACTTTCCATTGTTTCTAGTGTTCCTGCAGTCAAAGTGGACAGTGACTGCGACTATTATTTTTTACATGGGAAGGTTTGTCATTTTCAGGTAAGGCTGAGTAAAATATGATGGAATTAAATTTTGAAATCTATTATTTCCTTGCAGGGATGGACAATGCCCATACAAAGACGGTTGAGGAGGTGCTGGGATATTCGGTGTCAACGAGACAACGGGACTGAGCTCTGAGCAATTAAGGAAGAGCAGAGAAAGATGGGGCCCCAATGGTACTACATATCTTCCACAACTGTTTTGTCCATTATGAACAATAGAAAATTTCATGATGAGATTGAATTTAACCTTTATATCTTATCTTCTGCTCATTTTACTTTGCTATAACCTGTGCCACAGAGTTACCTGCAGAAGAAGGTGAGCTGCTCCCTTGGGTTTGTGTGTAATTATTAGCAGATCTTTCATCATATTCTCTAAGTTAAAAGTCTCTCTGAGCTTACCTTGTTTCATGGGAGATGCTGGTTGTCTATATAATTAGTTATTATTAGACTCCCTTGAGGAGGTTGGATGAGGTTTGTACTCTGTTTGTAGCTGAATAGATTCTTGATTGAATGTTAAAGATGTATTTGTAATGTTTTTTTTTTTCATGTTTACGAGGCTTTACATGTTCCAGGTTTAGTTTTCTGAGGGTTCTTTTTCACTTAATGGAAAGTGATGTTGAAACTTTGTGACCACCGTAGGTCTTTATCATTTTTTGTTGTGTTTACAGGTAAGTCACTATGGGAACTTTGTTCTGGAGCAGTTTGAGGATCTGCTAGTTCGGATTCTTCTCCTTGCCTGCCTGTATTTCCTTTGTAAGTATAAATCAAAAGACTGTGTTTACTCTCTACACAAGAGTAGTGCTGCCACAGCACAAATAGCACAAGCTTTTCACATTTATAGAGACCAAACATATATGCATTAATTCTACAAAAACTCTAGCAATCTCCATTCACTCCACAAATACTACTGCCAAATATCTATCCATCCATCTCAAAAATATCTGTATAATTGCAAAATTGATTTTAGGTAAACAATTCATGAACAATAAGTTAATATTGTGCTTACTGACACCAATATTTTCAGTACTTCTGAAAAAATTTTTTGTCTGTTTTTGCTGAACAATTTGAGTGAGCTGATGATTCAGTGAGCTGTTCATAAAGACGGTCACTTTGCTTGTTTTTGAATGAATCAGTCATTTGAGCGAGTTGTTGAATGGATCATTGAATTACTCACTTGACCTGCTGCCACCTGTTGGTGTAGTTTTAAATTTCATATTTTAGACTATCATTTATTAAAATAAAAAATTATATATATATATATATATATATATATATATATATATATATATATATATATATATATATAATATAATTCAGTATTCAGCAAAAAATAGAAGAAAAACATTAATGCCTATTCAAACCCATTAATTGGCATTATTTATGCAATTCTAATAGCTAATTTTGGCCAATTCTTTTTTAACATATCTTCTTTACCCTTTTTTTTCAAATATATTTTAAATGCATGTAAATTAAAATCTGTATTATCCTTATTTTAAGAATACATACTAACTAAAATAATGCTTTAGTTATCATTAGTTTAATTCTTGCACAGAGTTACAATTAAAAGCCTGGTTTGCTGTCTCAAGCTTTGCATACACAAATGTCCACACAAAAAATATGTTTGCACTAGATTTAAGATAAAAGTTAGAACCAACTGAAAGCCTTATTTAGAATCGATTAGATTTTTAAATGGAAATGTATGTTTATGCAGTTGTTCTGAATCTTGTTTGACATTTGCATGGGAACATGGTTTACATTCTGTTGGAAATCATAAAGCTTAGAGAAAAATTCATATTGCCCATGTTTTGCATTACATTGTTCTTTCTCTGTCTTTCAGACTCTGGCCTGGTTTGAGGAAGGGGAAGGAACAATCACAGCCTTCGTAGAGCCATTTGTCATTCTCCTCATTCTTATTGCCAATGCCATTGTAGGAGTGTGGCAGGTAAAGGCTATGTAAATTCTTAAATACCTCTTAAATATGTTAATATAAAATATATGAAGCCTGTGGATGAGACAATAATGCCGGGTGATTTGCTAGAAATTACAATTCACTGTGTGTATGATTTTGTAGGAGCGTAATGCAGAAAATGCCATTGAAGCCCTAAAACAATATGAGCCTGAAATGGGGAAGGTGTACAGACAGGACAGGAAGAGTGTTCAGAGGGTCAGAGCCAGGGAGATTGTGCCTGGAGACATTGTGGAGGTGGCTGGTAAGAATTAGAACTAGATTTCTACATCACTTTTTTTTTAAATTTGCCAAATTAAAATGAATTTAATGAGACATTTATTTTTAGTTTGTTCATCGGTACGCTAATGTGTTTCATTTATGTCCCAGTTGCCTTTTATAATTCATTTCTAAGAGGCTGGAGTAAAAGTTAGAGAAAATAAAATAGATGTGGTAAGTGTTTCCATAAAGAAAAAAAAAGAGGTCCACTCTCAAAGGAGATGTCTGGAGATAATTTTAGGACATTGCTGAATAGAGATGGCTGTGTTCTGATTGTTTGTCAAAGCCAGTCAAAACTGCCTAGGACAGTCTGTCTCAAATGCATTTCTCAGGAAAATAGCCAGCTGTTCCCACAGTTAGGCAAAGTATTGTTAAATTCATGTTTGGCATAGTTGGATTCTTTCCAAAAAACAGGCACATTGATTATCTGAAGTAATGACTCCCGTGAGACTGCTGCCCAAAATATCACAGGTCCCCACCATGTATTTATGAAAAAAATCTCATTTTACTTTTTTTAGTGAACAAGGTTTTAGATTCCTTAAACAGGTTATTTACTTTTGCATTAATAAAATGCTACTGTCAGAATTTCCTGGGTTATGAGGTTTGTTTTAAATACTGTTTACATTTCTGAAATTATGCTTGGGCTTTAGGCCAGTTATGCATTGAACTGTCCTATTATTATTGTTGGTGAGCTGTGACTTGCAGCCACAGTTCCTTTTGCGTCAGTGAAGTTTTTCCAGATTTATTTGCGCATGTTATTTTTATAGGCTGTTTCCCTGGACGCATTAAATGGTGCTGCATTCTGCACCTGCAACTGTAGCACTTGGCATCTTTGGAACACTGTCAGTTGCCTCTTGTTGCTTTGAAAACTCACATCAAAGTCTTAATCGTCTGAACCCATTTATAGCTGATGCTTGCTGCTAATTGGCAAATCAACCTAATTTGACTCTCCTTTGTAGCTGCATTTGCAATTATCATTTGTTCTCTTCAAAGTAAATCTCATATTCATTTACATACATGTAACATATACTGTGAAAATCTGAGTACTCAAAATCTAATTTAAACCTGAAAAAAAGAGATTGTTTTAAGATCTGAATCACTCATCCATCCATCTATCTTTTCCCCTCCTATGTAGGGTCACAGGGAGGATTTTAAATGGTTTAAAATAAATAAAATGAATGCACTAATCAAATAAGTGACAATGACAATGTAAATGTCTTTTAATTCAGTCATTCACTCAAATTTTTATGCTGATAATACATGATGTATTTTTATTTGAACCAATTTTTGAAGTGTTTGTGGTGTTTGGTATCAGATTTGACACAAACGGTTAAAACACAGTCTCAGAATTTTTTTTGGCCCTCCACTCAAAGTTCCATTCTAAGAGTTCCAAAGCTAATGAATAAAAATAAGGTTGACATTTTTTTTTGCGTCGAACTGTATCTTGATTGACATTGGTTTCTAAAGATAGATTGTAAAGTATGGGGTGCTAATCAGCAGTATTGTAGTCTAAACCTCAGAGTCCCACTGTAGCAAAAGGACAGTAGTTATTTAAAGCACTTAAATACCTTTTTTCTTCTTCAATTCCCAACATTTAGTGATAGAAAAACATCCCAGTATAGACTGCTTTTTTTCTGAATGTTGCAGAAATGCTACAGGGGTCCTTTTTAATGTAATTAACACACCAGAGCACAGTCAATAATATATATAAATATTAAATATAAAAGAAAGTTTTCTAAAAATGTTAGTTTTTTTTTGGGGGGGGGGGGTATTTTTGCCTTTATTTAGATAGGCTAGTGTAGTGACAGGAAAAGTTTGGTGGGGATCGGGAAAGGTCCATGGGCTGGGATTTGAACTCAGGACACCCGAAGCACGATGGCGATATATGTTGGCGCTGCCCAAAAGTCTGTCGGCACAGACTATTTGAAATTATTTTTTGATGCAGTCTAATGAAATAAAACAATTTGTTACCTTAATTATTATTGCAGTTTGAAACCTTTTCAACAAACATCATCATTTTATCATAAGTGGCTCCAAAAATATATTTCATTGGGAAAAAAAAGGAGAGGATGATAGTTAAATAGAAAAAAAGTCTGTCTGTTGCTCAAAAAGTGCTTTAACACATCAAAAGTATGTTTTTATACATTACCTAAACCCTTTCTCATTTGTGCTGATTACATTGGTTGCATTTCTGTAAAAAAACATGTATATCTTTGATACCTTTACTGTTCTCATCGCATAACATGCCTGATAAAAAAAATTACACAAGTTTATCTTTTTTGCATCTGCTTTTCTCCAGTTGGTGATAAAGTCCCAGCAGACATCCGACTGACCTCCATACGCTCTACTACTCTGAGAGTGGACCAGTCCATCCTGACGGGGGAGTCTGTATCCGTCCTGAAACACACAGACCCAGTGCCTGACCCCCGTGCCGTCAACCAGGATAAGAAAAACATGCTCTTTTCTGTAAGATTATCTGGAGGGATTATGTTAGTTATCTGTCCATCTGCAGCGATTCTTTATGAATTTCAAGTTTTGTTTTTGTTACCTTTGGTGATTAGGCACTGGATAAAACTCGGCCAGATGTGGATGTGTATGATGGTTTTTGTACTGTAGTGGATTATTTCTGGCAGTTAAGTCTGTGTGTTGAATAAAACATCACTCATATTGTTTGCTCCCACATGGCTATAGACTGAGTCATCACATCACACAGGCTTTGAGCTCTCAGATGGATAATGACCACAGAGTACCAGCCTCAAAGACTCCAGCCCCACACCCACACACGCACACTAAAGCCTCCATTACTTCTGTCCCGCTGAGAAACTCTAATAGATGTCTGGCCATGTAAGGACAGGAACATAAACAGTGACTTGGAGGACCCATCCAAAATGAAAAGCAAAACAATGATTGAAATGAGTAGCACTTTATTTTACAGTCCTGTTCTACTTGTGCTTACTTATGTATGTATTGTAATAATTATAATAACTGGGTAATAACTTGGTTCTAACCCTGAACCTACCCCTGAATCTTAACTTAACCCGTGAAGTTAACCCCATATTATATTACAGTACTTTTTGGGGTAAGTACACTGTTAAATAAAGTGTTACCATGATATGACTTTAAATATCACACATCTAGGCTCCAAAATTAACTTTTTGTCTCAGCGGACAATGGTAGGTGTTAAAAAGTACCTACTAAGTGCTATGAAATATTATCAAACATATATGATGTTATTTGTTATTTATGATTTCATTTTCATAGCTTAAAGTCAGGAATATATTGCCCATAGATTTCTAAAGTTGGTACATTTTCAACTGAAGTAAAAGTTGAGGTAAAAAGATACTTTCTCTTTTAGTACGTCTAGTACTGCTTAGATCTAAATTAAATTACTTATCATTTATAAATAGCATTTTAAATAATGTATTATGTCACAATTCCTGTCCAACTGGCCAATAAAATTTTATTCATTTGTTCATTTTCTTCAATTTCTTAATTCCCAAGTTTGTTATAAGTACTGTAGGTGATGTTAATCAATCCTGGAAATTCAATTATGCTCATAGTAATTACTCTATATGACAGTTCATCTGATCCACTTGTGAATATGTGTTTGTGTAGGGGACAAACATTGCAGCAGGGCGAGCGATAGGTGTTGTTGTGGCCACGGGGGTGCATACAGAGATCGGGAAGATCAGAGATGAGATGGCAGCCACCGATCCAGAGAGAACCCCTCTACAGCAGAAACTAGACCAGTTTGGAGAGCAACTCTCTAAGGTAGGAATCTCAATTATCTGTGCTCTCTCTTTTTGATTTTGCACATTATCTAAATTTTCTGTATGAAAACAATGTGCAGTAAGAAGCAGAGCACTGTGCTCATTTTCCTTGATTTGTTTAAACAAAATGTGATTAAAATTACGAAATAATCTTATTTATTTTTTAAATATGCAACATTTTAGCATATATTTAATCTTGTATGTGCATATGACTTTTAAAAAGCTAGTTGGCTCTTTAATATATACTGTGCCATATATATTCCAAAAGATTAAAAAAATCAGACACAAAATCTGTATCATATTCCATATTCTGCCGTTTGCTTAATTTAGCTTTTTCCTTGCTATACTTGATTTTTTTTAGAGCATATAATTTGCACTGTGATGGCAATTTGCCATTTTTGTACCTCATTATTGTACCTCATTATCTTTACTATTTCTGACCTTTTTGCTAATTTTTGCTACTCATGAACTCACTGCACCTATTATATTTACAGGTGCTGGTCATATAATTAGAATATCATCAAAAAGTAAATATAACTTTGTAAATATAATATCCAAAAAGTGAAACTTGTATATTATATTCATTAATTACACACAGACTGATATATTTCAGATGTTTATTTCTTCTAATTTTGATGATTATAACTGACAACTAAGGAAAATCCCAAATTCAGTATCTCAGAAAATTTGAATATTACTTAAGACCAATACAAAGAAAGGATTTTTAGAAATCTTCGCCAACTGAAAAGTATGAACATGAAAAGTATGAGCATGTAGAGCACTCAATACTTAGCACTTATACTTAGTTGGGGCTCTTTTGCCTGAATTACTGCAGCAATGCAGCATGGCATGGAGTCGATCAGTCTGTGGCACTGCTCAGGTGTTAGGAGAGCCCAGGTTGCTCTGATAGTGGCCTTCAGCTCTTCTGCATTCTTGGGTCTGGCATATCGCATCTTCCTTTTCACAATACCCCATAGATTTTTTATGGGGTTAAGGTCAAGCGAATTTGCTGGCCAATTAAGAACAGGGATACCATGGTCCTTAAACCAGGTACTGGTAGCTTTGGCACTGTGTGCAGGTGCCAAGTCCTGTTGGAAAATGAAATCTTCATCTCCATAAAGTTGGTCAGCAGCAGGAAGCATGAAGTGCTCTAAAACTTCCTGGTATACGGCTGTGTTGACCTTGGACCTACCTCAGAAAACACAGGTGACCAACACCAGCAGATGACATGGCACCCCAAACTATCACTGACTGTGGAAACTTTACACTGGACCTCAAGAAACGTGGATTGTGTGCCTCTCCTCTCTTACTCCATACTCTGGGACCCTGATTTACAAAGACATTTACATAACTTTGGACTACTCGGCAGCAGTCCAGTCCTTTTTGTCTTTAGACGCTTTAGATGCTTGGACAGAGAGCTCTGTGAACAGGCAGCCTCTTTTGCAATGACCTTTTGTGTCTTACCCTCCTTGTGCAAGGTGTCAGTGGTCGTCTTTTGGACAACTGTCAAGTCAGCAGTCTTCCCCATGATTGTGTAGCCTACAGAACTAGACTGAGAGTTCATTTAAAGGGGCTTTGCAGTTGTTTTGAATTAATTAGCTGATTAGAGTGTGGCACCAGGTGTCTTCAATATTGAACCTTTTCACAATAGTCTAATTTTCTGAGATACTGTATTAGGTTTTTTTCTTAGTTGTCAGTCATAATCATTAAAATTAAAAGAAATAAACATTTGAAATATATCGGCCTGTGTGTAATGAATGAATATAATATACAAGTTTCACTTTTTGAATGGAATTAGTGAAATAAATCAACTTTTTGATGATATTCTAATTATATGACCAGCACCTGTATACACATTGCCATTTACACTATAATTGTCATCTGCCATTTATACATCATTATCACTGTATCTGCACCCTCTCTTATTTTTTTTCTTTGTCATTTGCATTTAACTTATCTCTTGGCATCTATTCCTCATATCATATAACTGTATTTTATTGGCTGTGTACTTGTACTTTGCCCAATAACAATTGAAGTGAATGTATTCTTATCTAATCTAATATAGTATTCCACTCCCAAAACAGCCTTTGTTAAATAAATGAACCCAAAAATACAATGCAAATGTAAAAATACATTTACAGTATTTCATTGACAGATCCTCTCATTTGCTACGTAACATTTAGCATGCACTCTGCAGCAATTTGTCAGCATTGTCGAGCTCCAGAGGTTGGGTCAGAAGTAACTGTTTGAATGTGAGTCATTCTTTCTCTTTCTCTTTCTCTTTCTCTTTCTCTTTCTCTTTCTGTCTGAAGGTGATCACAGTGATCTGTGTGGCGGTTTGGGGCATTAACATCGGTCACTTCAGTGATCCAGTGCACGGAGGCAGCTGGCTGCGTGGAGCTGTGTACTACTTTAAGATCGCAGTCGCTCTGGCTGTAGCCGCCATCCCTGAGGGTGCGCAAATATTAACCTATTTTTTATCTTTGCCATAGCCATATAATTTAAATCTCCTTTTCTCGGGAATGCTATATGTTGGGTTCCAGATGTCTGAAAATATTTTGACAATCTTAAATTGTAAAAAAAAAAAAAAAAATCACCTACAGAAAAGAATATTTTAGGTTTTTGAAAATGTAAAGTTAGAAAAAGATTAAACTTTTTTTTGTTTTTTATGGGCCCTTTAAACATTCCCTGGTTCTTGGAAGTGGAAATTGGTTGGGTAAACTTAATTGGGTAAACTTATATAATGGTAAACAGAGCAACAAATAAAAGTTTTTAAATATACTGCAAAAATATAATTTCTGTCTTCCCATTTACTCCAATAGCAAAAGTAAAAAAAAAAGTAATTATTTTTAATTATTTCAGTTACTTACCACCCGTCATATGGGCCGTCAACAACAAATCTCCAGAGTCCTCTTTCCGGGGCCCTTCTCTTTAGCTGTCGCCAGGTATAACCCATCTTTGTGGAGTCAGCTTCAAGGTCACGCTGGCAGGTTTTTCTTGGACAGTCTCTCCTCTGATTTCCCTGGGGGATCTTCCTAAGTGCCTTGCTGGTGATTTCTTGTATTGTGTGAAGGCTGCTCTTGCTTTGCCAGTCCTTGCTTTAATGTCTGCATTTGTGCTGCCCTGTTGGTCTATGATGCTACACAGGTAGGTGAAGGACTGCACTTCATTCAGGGGAATTCTGTTTAGAGCAATTGGCTCTGTACTGATGGTACCGACCTTCTGAATCTTGGTCTTTTCTTTGTGGATGTCGAGGCAAACTTGTGATGAAATTAATGCCACAATGTTTATCTTATCTTGCATCTGTTGTTGGCTGTGTGAAAGGAGGGCAAGATTGTTGACAAATTCCAAGTCATCTAGCTGTTTCCACAAGGTCCACTGGATCCCCTTTCTGCGTCCACTGGTGGACGACTTCATTATCCAGTCAATGGAAAGAAGGAAGAGGATCAACAACAAGCATCCTTGACGGTCTCTGGTTCACACCTGAAAGCTGTTGGTAAGCTGTCCTCCATGGATCCCCCTACCAGGACATGTCATCGTAGGAGTTCCTGATTAGGTTGACCATTTTTGCTGGAACTCCGTAGAACCTAAGGAGCTTCCAGAGGGTCTCTTGGTCCACGCTGTCTGTCTAATGTTTTCTCATAGTCGACGAAGTTGATGTACAGTGGGGAGTTCCATTCCAGTGACTGCTGAACTTTTATGCAGAGTTTTGCAATCTGGTCCATGCAGGATCTGTTTTACCAGAAGCCTGCCTGTTCATCTCACAGCTGTGGGTTGATGATGTTCTTCATCCTCTCTAGAAGGACCCGGTTGAAGACCTTTCCTGGCACAGATAGTAGTGTGATACCCCTGTAGTTGTCACAGTTGCTGAGGTCACCTTTCTTGGGAAGCTTAATTATGGAACCTTTCTTCCAGTCTACTAGTGTATCTTCTTTCTCCCAGATCCTTTCAAAGAGTGGTTATAGCATATCCACTGACACATCCAGGTTCGCTTTTAGCACCTCTGACGGGATGTAGTCTTGTCCAGCTGCCTTCCCGTACTTCATCAGGGTAATGGCCTTCCTGATCTCGTCCCTAGTCAGCTTCGATGTCTGGGGTTTCGGAGTTACTGGGTTTCTCAAAATGTTCAGCCCATCTTTTCATCTGCTAGTCTAAGCTATTGATGGCATTGCCCTGCTTGTCTCTAACTGGTCTTTCTGGCTTGCTTAACCTCCCAGAGAGTCGCTTGGTGGTATCATACTGCTCTTTCATGTATCCGCTGTATGCTGCCTGCTTCGCTTCAGCCACTCGTCTGTCCACGTATTTTTTCTTGACCTTCCTAATACTCCTCTTCACTACTCTGTGAACTTCTGCATATTCTTCTTGAGCCTTGGCCTTTGCTACTCTAGTCCTGCGGCTGTTGACTGTTTCCTTCTTCCTCTTCCTGTCTTCTATCTTGGTCAAGGACTCTGCTGTGATCCACTCCAAAGTGTTTCTTAAACCCCACTACTTCTTGGCATGTTGATCTTAGTGTCTCTTTCACTTTCTGCCACATGTTGATCACATTATCTTCCTCTTCGAAAAGGTCCTGAAGTACTTTGAACTTATTTTCCAGTGCCTGTCCGAACTGTTCCTCTTATCATGGGGTCTTTAAAAAATGGTAAATGGACTGCATTTATATAGCGCTTTCAACAGACCACATTGCCATCCAAAGCGCTTTGCAAGTTGCCTCACATTCACCCATTCACACACTCATTCATACACCGACTGCGGTGTCAGCCATGCAAGAGTACTTCACTCTTCTGTCTGAAGCATCTGTCTGGTTTCTCTTCAGCTTCAGTTTTAGTATTGAAACCACCAAGTGATGGTCGGGCGCCACTTCTCACTCTAACATCCTGCAGGGATCTTCTGAATTACTTGTTAATGCAAACGTGGTTGATCTGATTTGTGCTGTATAGTGATGTCCATGTACATTGTGGATCCAATTGTTTGGAAAGATGCTACCTCTAATGACCAGGTTGTTGAGTGCACACAGGTCCTCAAATCTCTCTTCATTCTCGTTCATCACTCCGAGGCCATGGGTGGCCATGACTTGATCGTATCCAGTTTTGTCTGACTCAAACTTGGCATTGATATCTCCCATGAGGATGGTGACATCCTTGTTTGCATAGGTCTCAAGGATCTTCTGCAGTCTGTAGAACTGATCTTTATCCTCTTCTTCACTATTGCTCGTTGGAGCATTGCACGGAAAGAGGCTGAAATGATCCTTGGGCCATGCGTCTCCCATCCAATCAGAGCCCTCTGCACTTGTTTGGACAACATTAAGCCTACTTCTTGTGTGTGGGGTGCATCACTGTCTTCATGCCCTGAGTACAGTCAGCAACAGCTCTCCTGTCATCAGTCATCTCTGTCCAGCTTGGGTCCATCATGCTTCACTGATGCCTAACAAGGTCAGGTTGTTGTTCCTCATCTCGGCTGTCTGTTTCCTGACTCGTACATGGTCCTGACATTCCATGTGCCAATGTTTGTTTTCCTTAAGGAGAGAAGGGTAGTTGTGTTTTACAGTTACAGTGTGTTTCAGTAAATAAAATCCTTATTTTTATTTCAAGTAACAAAAATGTGTTTTATGGTTTAAGTTTTAACTATAGTAACCCTGACACAGCAATAGCATTATCTAGTATTCAGTGAAATAACTGGAAACACATCATATATGTGAAAAGGATCCATTAATCAAAGTTGTGACATGATTATGTGAACTCTTTTGTACAAAAGGTCAGATGCATTTTGGATAACTCTTGTAACCTTGAACATCAAATTTTACTTCCAAATTGAGTGCTGCTTTTAGGAAAGCAAAAGAATTTAAAGAAAGCAAATGCTAAAAAAAGCATTTATATTCACTTTGCTGTTAAAATAACTTGGCTCATATTTAAATATTTCATAGTAAATTAGAAAGAAGTGCACAATAGAAACCCACTGTTATAAAGCTTCCTGAAAATTAAATTTCATATAAATAAATATACAGCATTTAAATCTACACGCGTTGTTTGACAAAGTTTGATTTTCTTTAAAAATGAAAGGATTTAGAGAAATTTTGTTTAATATCTCATTGTACAATAGTACATTTTACTGTGCTCCACTATTTTTTTCCATAACTCATTCACTGATGTCTTTTTTTCTTTCTCACAGGTCTTCCTGCTGTCATTACCACATGCCTGGCTCTAGGCACACGCCGCATGGCCCGCAAAAATGCTATAGTCCGTTCCCTCCCATCAGTAGAGACACTTGGCTGTACCTCTGTCATCTGCTCTGACAAAACAGGCACTCTTACAACCAACCAGATGTCAGTCTGCAGGGTGAGAGAGACTGTGTCCAGAGCCACAGTTATTCTAAATGATGTACTTATAATAATAATTTCTAATAGTGCATAAAAATTCTAACAGATGCATTGTGGGATTTTATCATTCTATGATAGCTAGAAGATAATAATAATAATATTATCTAATAATAACATGGAATGATGCTTGAAAACCACGGATCAAACTTACTAATCGTGTTTGTGCATGCGTGGCTGTGCATGTGTGTTTATCTGGGTGCAGATGTTTATTGTGGACATCGTGGGAGGTGAGAGGTGTTTACTGAACGAATTTACAATAACTGGATCTACTTACGCCCCTGAAGGAGAAGTGTGAGTTTATTTCACATCTAACTACACACACATACACACAAACTCACAGGAATCTCTTCTGAACTAAGCTGTGGTTTGCCTAAACATTTATGGGATGCCTTTCTTAAGATTTTTGCTCTATTCCTAATCGATCGCTTTTTCTCACTTTACCCATTATTTTTTCTATTTTCAGTCCAGAATTTTCTATTTGCTGTCCTCCTCCAATGCCTCCCATCCTCTTTTTTGTCTCTGTGTCAGGTATAAGGACGGTGTAATGGTACGCTGCAGTCAGTATGAAGGGCTGGTGGAAATGGCCTCTATCTGTGCCCTGTGTAATGACTCTTCACTGGATTACAGCGAGGTGTGTGTGCACATCTACATATTCTCTCTGTCATTATGAGGCTGTAGAAAACTAATTTTTGCTGCATTTCCTCTCAGAGTAAAGGTGTGTATGAGAAAGTGGGAGAAGCGACTGAGACGGCTCTCTGTTGTCTGGTGGAGAAGATGAACGTGTTTGACACAGACCTGAGAGGCCTCTCGCCTGCTGAAAGAGCCACTGCCTGCTGTTCAGTGAGTGTTCATACAGTAATATGTTGGCCAACACAGAATCTCCACTTGGTGACAAGAGTATGATATGGTATATTACACATAGAACTATTTAAAATACTATTACTATTTAACGTATTATTATATTATTTTGAATTTACACACACACACATATATATGTGTGTGTGTGTGTGTGTGTGCGCGTGTGTGTGTGTTAATTAATACATATAAAACTATAACCTTTTAGCCATATTACCGTAGTATTTTTATTTATGAATTATTTGATCGTACGCACTTTAATATATTCTCTTTGTTCTGTATAGTTTATTTGTCAAGAGTAGATGAATGCACATTTTTGCATGATACATTTTTTACAGAGAGAGAAAAGTTGCTTTTTTATTGTTTGTAAAACTTCACCCTCAAGGAACTGAAAACACAACACTGGATTTTTTTTTTCATCAGCAGCAAAGAAAATTGGAAAAAAGTGCAGATTCTGTGTGGACCTTATAAATTATTTTTATATTTATATTATTTGGTGGCTTTTGTTTAACTGCTGCTTGTGAAATTACTGTCACTAATGATGAGTGAGTTAAAGAAACCATCTAAAATGTACTTCCTTACACACTTCACTTGCGTCTTCTCTCAGGTCATAAAGCAGTTAATGAGGAAAGAGCTGACTCTGGAGTTTTCTCGAGACAGAAAGTCCATGTCTGTTTTCTGCTCTCCAAACAAACTCACTCGCTCTGCTTCAGGTGCCAAGATGTTTGTCAAGGTCTGGTTTTCATCTTTCTTTAAAGCTTTCTCTATTCCATTCCTTTCATTTTGCATTTTTGTTGGAAGATCACTGTATAAAACTGTAACTACATATTTAAACAAAATAGACTAATACAAAAACAATCTATTTTAGTAAGAACAAATGTTGAAAAATATATTATATAACATAACATTCAGCAGCCTATATTTAAAACATTATTTTTCCTTTTAAAGTGTCGCATCATCTCAAAATTATAGAAGGAAATTTTTAGAACTGGAACTTTAAAGTTCCACTTTACTTGGACATCTTTGTTCTATATATATATATATATATAATTTATTATTTATTTATTTATTCAGCTGTGTCACATGATCCTGATCATTCTAATATGGATCATTCTAATATGCTGATTTTATCTGATTTTTTCAGTGAAGCTTAATATTTTTGAGGAAATAGTGATGCATTTTTTCTGGATTATTTGTTGTATAGTTAAAAAAAACAGTATTTTTATAAGCATCATTTTTTGTAATATTATAATTTCTTATCCATCTACAATTCTACATGCATTTTATCTCTTGATGCTGTGGATTTTAATTCCTATTACAACTTTTAACTGTTTTTTGATTCTTGAACTTTACTTTGAACACTTTCCTCACTATTCCTCTTCATAGGGGGCACCAGAGAGTGTGCTGGAGCGTTGCCGCTGGATACGGGTAGGAGGTGGTACACGGGTACCACTGACCTCTGACCTAAGGGAGCAGCTCTTAAGCACAGTAAGAGAGTGGGGCTCAGGACGTGATACACTTCGCTGCCTTGCCATGGCAACTAGAGATTCACCCCCTGACCCTCGAACCCTGAACTTAGAGAACTCTGCAGCCTTCACAGAATATGAGGTGAGCAAGTTTGTGCGATAAATAATCTGAAATCATGAGAATAAGTTTAGGACAAATTAATATGAAATGAATTGTACATGAAGTAAAATAAATATATATATATTTGAGTGCTATAACTTGAACACTTTTTTTTGTCTCTCACAGTCGGACTTGACATTCGTAGGCTGTGTGGGAATGTTAGATCCACCCAGGAAGGAAGTGTTGAATGCAGTGCGTATGTGCAGACAGGCTGGTATACGGGTCATTATGATCACAGGTGGGTTAAACACACACATAGAAGTGATTGGAAAGGGAAAGTTCACCCAAAAATGAAAGTTCAGCCATCATTTACCTACCCTCATGTCATTCCAAACCAACAAGCCTCGTCCCGTCTTGAGAACCTTTCCCAATCATGCTCCCCCTTCCTTTTTCCCACTTTTTCCTTTGTCCTATTAATATTATAATAGGTAAAATTGGATCTTCTGTTCTAAGTTTTGGTTTTGGCTCAAAGGAGAGATAGAAACCTTTAAGTTTTCATTAAAAAATGTCTTGGGTTTTGTAGATTTAACCAAAGTCTTATGGGTTTGGAATAATGTTACGGCAGTGTTGAGGGGTAGCACATTACAAGCAATGCTAGTTATGTAATCTACTTACCTTTTTCTGGTACCTTGTAGAATAATTCATTAACAACAACTTAGTTACTTTGTTTTCCCATTTATTCACTGACACCTTTCTTGTCCCCATGGGACAAAAAGTAACGCAAAAGCAATGTAATGCATTACTTTCAATAAAAAGTAACTTCAGTAAGTAATGCAGTTAGTTAGTTTTTTATGGAGTAAAACAATATTGAAATGCATTACTCTTAAAAGTAACTTCTCCAACACTGCATCAGGGTGAATAAATGATGAAATCTCAAAGCTCACTCTCAGTGACAAATATAGTTCCAAATACAAGATTCCAAATCTATTATCTAATTGTGCATGGGCAGGGTAAACACAAACAAATATGCATGTGTATGTCAATCTAAGGTCTTCTTCCTGTGTTGGTTTGTCTAGGTGACAATAAGGGCACTGCCCTTTCTATCTGTCGTCGAGTGGGCATCATTACTGAACAGGAGGAAGAGGAGGCTGAAGGTGGGCCATATGGCAGCGGCCTCACAGGACGGGAGTTTGATGAGCTGCCTCCCCACCTGCAGCGAGAGGCCTGCCGCACCGCCCGCTGTTTCGCCCGCGTCGAGCCAACGCACAAGAGCCGCATTGTAGAATATTTGCAAAGCCTCAGTGATATCACAGCGATGGTAAGTGTTACTAGACATAAGACGCAAAAGTGCAAAAAACTCAAATGAATGAATGCCTGTGTTTTCTGTCCAGACGGGCGATGGTGTGAATGATGCCCCAGCTTTGAAGAAGGCTGAGATTGGCATTGCAATGGGCTCAGGCACGGCTGTGGCTAAATCTGCTTCAGAGATGATCTTGGCAGACGATAACTTCTCAACCATCGTAGCTGCAGTGGAGGAGGGCCGTGCCATTTACAACAACATGAAACAGTTCATCCGTTACCTAATTTCTTCTAACATTGGAGAGGTAGTCTGGTATGTACAGACAAATATCACAGTAAAGCCATGGTCACACTATACTTTGAGCAAGCAAAATTTCTGCAGACACTGCAACAGTTGTAAGACGACGTCACTCTCCATGGCATCTCCTCTGAAAATATATCCAGAAGGCTGTGAAATATGTGCCAAGGAAATCTTTCACCCAATTACATTTGCAAAAGAACATATTCCAAAAAAAAATTCCTTCCATCCCATATTTTTTTTCATCACCATGTCCACTTAGCTCAGATTCCCAATTACACAGATTCCTACTGAATGGATGACTGGATTTCCTCTGCAAAATTTCCATTTTAAGCATTGTATTTTTTCTCTGTCTCTTAGTATTTTCCTCACCGCTGCTTTGGGAATGCCCGAGGCTCTGATCCCAGTCCAGTTGCTGTGGGTCAATCTGGTGACGGATGGTTTCCCAGCTACTGCTCTCGGCTTCAACCCCCCTGACCTGGACATCATGTCCAGACCCCCACGCTCACCTAGAGAACCACTCATTTCAGGCTGGCTCTTCTGCAGATACCTCATCATCGGCTGTGAGTCATTTACACACATCACTCCTTGTTATTTAGATTAAAACCTTTCATTATTGTATATAGGATAAAGTTATTGATCAGGTTTGGTCAGATTCTATAATACACAAGAGCAGTCTTTTTTTTTCTTCATTTTACTCAATGATGCAGGGGGGAAACCTCTGTTTTTTTGTGACAGTCCTTGGTACAGAGACGAACATGCTTTTAAATTTGAAGTTATGCCAGACAATCAGTGCAAATGTGGTATAAATGTGAAACGGATCCATTTTGTCCCATGTGTCTAACAGATAGCTTTGTGTGAGGTGTGCAGCAGTGATTAGACTTGGTCTGAGCCATCTGGCCCATTCTAATCCAAACATGATCAGTGATCACATCTATATTTTAAATTTTTAATATTAATATTTGTGTTATCTTTCGCAGTTATTTTGTTCAAAACTCAAACCCTTATAAATGTACGAGGCAGCATGTTAAAAATCAAGAAAAGAAAATTAGGGGTGCTCCGATTGATCGACTACCAATCACAATCGGCCGATAATCGCTTTGGGACTGATCAGCAGTCTCTAAAAAGGCTGATCTCAAAGAAACGATATCAAGCTGATGATGCACCTGCAGTGAGAGGTTTGGCATGATGTGCAGCGGCACCATCTCTGTCTGGTGCGGGTGAAAAAATGATAAAGCTATAATTATATATTAAATAACTTATAAAGTAATTTGCAAACCTTGTGTGAGAAGTAACTTCACAAACAGTGGGAGTGAATTACCACGCGCTCTCTCTTTCTCTTTCAAAATACGCAAATTACTTCAAATCACCACACATCGCATCTCTATAAGCAAGCTGCACAGGTGACACAGGAACTGTCACTTGCACAATTGAGGCAGTCACATCGTCATTAAAGTTTATAAATTGCATTACTTTTTAATTCTTGCCCGTGTTTAACCATTCAGCGCTGGAGACCGTGCACTCATGCACACTCGGAGCATGTGCAAGGTT
This sequence comes from Carassius auratus, assembly GCF_003368295.1. Lineage (NCBI taxonomy): Eukaryota > Metazoa > Chordata > Actinopteri > Cypriniformes > Cyprinidae > Carassius > Carassius auratus. Next base: position 29,457 of record NW_020524931.1, on the reverse strand, counting down.
CACATTCCTCATTTGCAGTGACATGTAAATGTAGTAATTACACCATACATGCATATTATTAAAGTCTACTGTGTTTAACAGTCAACACATATGTCTTTTTGGTTAGGTATTGTGACGAGTCCCTCGTTACTTCCACTAAGACCGGTCAGTGGGTGTGGTTGGAAGGCTCGTCAACGGAATTGTGTACACCTGTTCCTTCCCTATATAGTTTCAGCTCTGTTTGGTGTGGAGTGTGAACTCCCGGTTGTTTGGTTTTGCTTTGGCTATTTTGAGGTTATGATTAGTTTAACTCGGTTCTGTTGGATGCTTGGAGCATTCGTTTGTTTGAAGGGATCGTGTTTTGGTTTGTTGATTTCTTATTTTATGTTCTTTATTTATATTAATAAATATCTTTGTTGCAACATACCAACCTGACTATGTCCTCCTTCCCATTTGTCACGGCTTTGAGCTGGTCGTGACAGTATAAAGGGAAAGAGCACTGTTAAATAAAAAAGGCAATAAGATGGCACTCGTGGAGGAAGACCAGCACGTACTACCCCCTCTGCCCTCTGGCTGTCCGATGTTCTCCATGAACATCGCTCTAGACTCAGGGCTGCAGAGAGGAAATGGCGCAAATCAAATAACTCGACCGACCTTAGTGTGTATAATTCACTCCTCTCCTCCTTCTCTGCAAATGTCTCCACTGCTAAAACGACATACTACCACAACAAAATTAACAACTGTTCTGACCAAGGACGTTGTTTTGGTTTCTACATTGGGGGGTTAAATTGTGAACCGTTTTAGTAGAGTCCTGGGTCTTGCTCACTCATAAGGCTTATTTATTTGTTTGTTTGCTTATATATTTATTTTTGTGAAATGGTGTTTTGTGCTAACATCTATGCAAAGTCAGTGCAAGAAACTAACATCATAGTTAACAATTACTTGTTTACTTCTTACATGAAGTTAGTAGGGGCGCTCCGATCACGATCGGCCGATCGTTATGCGCATCTCGTCAGTAAAGCCGGTTCTCTAGTCAGCGGTTGATTCCATCAGGTGCGTGATTTCACATAGAGCAGCTGTTACTACACAGAGCCGTTGTTAATAGAGAAGATGCGCAAATCCACTTCATTTTCAGCGTTTTTTGGAGCATCTTCTCAGTTAACAACGACTGACTCACGCACCTGATGGAATTAACCGCTGATTAGAGAACCGGCTTTACTCACGAGATGCGCATTAACGATCGGCCGATCGTGATCAGAGCACCCCTAGAAGTTAGCACTTAGAAAAGCGCTGAAAGGCGCAATTGAAATATTTATATATTTAAATATTTAAATAAAATTTGCATACAATTCAAGGTACTGATGTTTGCCTACAAGACAACATCTGGCACTGCACCAATATACCTAAACTCAAACTAAACCTAAACTCTAAACTCAAACCTATGCGTCCTCCAGAAGCTTGCGTTCTGCAAGTGAACGACGCCTTATGTTGCCATCCCAAAGAGGCACAACATCACTATCACAGACCTTTTCCTGGCCTGTGCTCAGCTGATGGAATGACCTCCCTTTCTTAATTCGAAAACATGAGTCTTCGGCCATTTAAAAAAAGAATAATAAATCTGAAGACACATTTTTTTCACCAACACCTGCCAAGCTAATACTAGCACTTACCTATTCTATTCTGTTCTATTCTAAAAAAAAAAAAACTAGCTATGTGTATTGTGCTAGACTAAATGAGAGTTATCACAGCATGGTTGCTCTCGCGTTCCTCTGATTGCTTCTATGGTTCTCCTAATTTGCAAGTCGCTTTGAATAAAAGCATCTATTAAATGTAAATGTAATTACTCACCCTCATATGCTATTCCAAACCCATAAGACATTTGTTCATCTTCAGAACACAAATGAAGATATTTTTGAAGAAATCCGAGAGCTTTCTGACTTACTTTCTGCATAGACCGCAATAAAACTGACATGTTCAGGGCCCAGAAAGGTAGCAAGAACATCGATAAAATAGTCCATGTGACATCAGTGGTTCAACAATAATTTTGATAATGAAGGTCTTTAGGAACGACAAGAGGGTAAAAGTGAAATTGTTGTACATTCCTCAACAGAAAACAGCATAGACTAAAAGACTGATTTTGGATTTTCAAAATCAATATTGGTTCATTAAAATGCAGATCAATTCCAATTGATTAACCATTACTGTCAACCAAGCCGAAGTAAAAACAAGAGAACAGTCAACAGACTTAACTTTCTTAAACTCTCTTTCAGAGCATGAATTAAATTTAAAGAGCTCACTCTGAATATCTTGATTTGCTAAGTTGCATTGCCATCTCTTTCTCTCTCTATTCTGTAGGTTATGTAGGGGCAGCAACTGTTGGAGCTGCTGCCTGGTGGTTCATGGCGGCTCATGATGGACCAAAGCTCAATTTCTACCAGCTGGTAATAAAAATAATTTACAGCAGTGTCAAAGAGTACAGTACTCATTCTTGTTTTGTCTTAAATCAGAAGGTTGAATTTTTGTTGATTCTGTATTATAGTAAATGTATAATTTTTCCCTGTTGTTTCTTCTATAGTCTCACTATCTGCAGTGCAGTGAAGGTCATGCTGAGTTTGCAGGAGTGCAGTGCTCAGTGTTTGAGTCTCCTTACCCCATGACTATGGCGCTGTCTGTGCTGGTCACTATAGAGATGTGCAATGCCCTCAACAGGTATGTGATTTAAAAAAAAAACTAAAACATGTAATGACTGGAGAATAGCACACATGGTGCATATATATAGTTTTGACTTGGTATTTTGCTGTCAAAAAACAAAAACTTGAACTATAGTGTTTGTTATTATTTGTACACAGTATATTATACATCAGTGTGTTGTTTATCTAATACATACTCTATCGTTCAGAATTTTGCAGTCTTCCGATTTTTAAATGCTTTTAAAACCAGTCTCTTATGCTCACCATAATTTATTTGATCAAAACTACAGTAACATAAGTAATATTGTGAAATACCATTGCAGTTTAAACTAGATATTGTCTATTTGAATATATTTAAAAATGCTATTTATTTTTGTGATGGCAAAGCTGAATTTTCAGCATCATTACTACAGTCTTCAGTGTCACATGATCCTTCAGAAATCATTGGAATATGCTGATTCAACTGCTCAAGAAACATTTCTTATTATCAGCAATGTTGAATACACTGCTGCTTATTATTTTTGTGAAAACCACGATATATATATTTTGATTATTTAATTAATAGAACGTCATTTACTCGAAATGTAAAGGTTTTAATTTATTTCCCCAAAAAAAAAAAAATATATATATATATATATATATATAGGTTATCGACCCCAAATCTTTAAACGGTAGTGTAAATACATTTAAGTAAATGTCATACATGTAGTTTAGATTTTGAAACAATATGTTTGATTGAACCGTGATCATACTGAAAACGGCGGAACTTTCTACCTATGTTTGACTTTAAGACAGCAGGGGAGCATGAACTGCTCTCATTGTCTTTGTGTGTGTATGTTTCAGTTTGTCAGAAAATCAATCTCTACTCAAAATGCCTCCGTGGTCAAACCCCTGGCTGGTGGGAGCCATCTGTCTCTCCATGGCCCTACACTTCCTCATCTTATATGTGGACCCTCTTCCTGTAAGTATTCAGCTGTGTTCTCCAGAATTTGTAAAGATGATGCTGCACAATCACAGAAAAATGCTTCGACATAATGAGGAATGTGAGAAATGTGTGTTTAATAGTTTGGACTTGTGCATGCCTGTCTGGCATAAACCACAATGAAAATAGTTTTCTAATCAATCTGGAAATGATGGATTTGCTATTAATTTCACAGATGATGAAAGGCTTCCCAAAGAAAAGAAGGAAATGACTGAGGGTAATACAGTAAATCATAACCCCCTCGAAGCTTTATGGAATATTTGCCATATTTATAGTACCGGTCAAAAGTTTTATACTCACCAAGGCTACAATTATTTGACCAAAATACAGTAAAAACAGTGATTTTTTTATATACATTTTAAAATATAAAATGCATATAAATATAAATATGCATATTAATATAAATATATTCAGCATCACATGATCCTTCACAAATCATTTTAAGATGAAGCTTTGTGAAGCTTTTGAGGCTTTTTCCTGATTGTACCAAAAAAAGATTCAAAGCTTCAGCGCCTCAAAGACAGACCCTACCAAATGACACCTAGTGGGCAGCCGCAATTATAGTAGCCACTTTCAAATGATTCCCACATTCCCACATTAACACAGAATATCTGCCACCTAACTACTATTTACACAATTAGTATTAGTTCTGCTCAGTATGTAAAGTTATGAAATTATGAAATGAGTTCAATTGGGCAATAAAGCATTGCTTACTAGTATTAATGGTTAATTAACAAGCCTTTGTAAAAAGAATGGTAGGTAAATTAATTTGAGGCAACAATCTCAGCAGCTGTGCTGAATTAATGTTTTGTCATTTGATAACACTTTAGCACACTACTCTAAAATATTTGTTGCTTATATACTGTTTCACACACTATTTAAAAAATAGCAGGCAGTATACACTGTGTACTGGGCAGTAAGAAGTAAGGAAGTATGCCGTTTCGAACACAGCCCATGTTCTGTTTGTGTGAGTATTGTAATTCAGTGACACATCCTTGCTGGAAATTTTTATTTTTATTTTTTATAAACTCTTGCTAACCCATTTTGAACTTTTGAACTATAGTGTGTCATTCCAAAAACCTTGTGGTAACTTAATGTGAGGAAAATCAGGCGTTTGTGACTTACACAAAGCTGTCATTTTGCTTCAGTAGCATCTAATAGCATAGAAAAACTTACTGGTACATTTAATCGCATGGTGTTCTGTGGAAGAGGGTTTGTAATGGTCTGAGGGTGATTTAATGATCATTCCAGTAAGCAGTTGACATATCTGTTACTGTTCCTCTCTGTAGGTCATATTTCAGATCCGGCCGTTGTCTTGGCCCCAGTGGGTGACTGTTCTCAAGATGTCCCTGCCTGTTATTTTAATGGATGAAGCCCTGAAATTCTTGGCCAGAAACTACATTGAGCCTGGCAGCGATCTGCAGCTGGAGGAGGATGGAATCGCAGCCAGCGGAGTGACTGGCAAGCTGCAACGGGCATTTAGGGGTGTGTCCTGGTCATTTGTGCTCATCTCTGGCCCATTGCTGGTCTGGATCTTCAGCCTGGACTCAGACATTACCAACATCTTCTGGGATTAGAAAGAAGGAAGATGTGTGTGAGTGCGTGTGTGAGTATGTCTGAGTCAGAGAGAGAGGCAGGCAGAAAAGAAGCTGATAAGCAGAAGCAGTAAAAAACGATCCAATACAGAACAAATTTGGAGCACTGTTTGAAAAACCAAGATGTAGGGATGAAATCTAGAGCAAGACCAGGACAATCACAGATAAAGGAATGCTGGGAAATATTAGGGACATATAGAGGAAGGGAAATTGAAATTGGCATGTTTTGTGCTCATGATCGCCTTCTTCAGTTTATCTGTGTGTCACTGGTTTTGCATTGTTCTTCGGTTTATTATTTGTATTATTTATTTATTTTTTAATACACATACATCTGTATTCGTTTTAGTTTTATGAAATAAGTTGCTTTTTATGTGTGTAATTTCTGTAATACTAGCAAAACCAAATGTCTTATATTTGTCAGGTGAGACATAACAATGTTGGCTCATCCATTGGAATGAATTTTTATAATTTTAACTAATCCATGAAAGACCGTGGAAACGTTTGGCACTGCTAATTACACAGAAATTACACACTTCCCTTTCAAGCAATGTAGCTGTGACACCTCAAAAGCATGGCAATTGTCTGTCAAAAACTCCTTTTACCACATGCTGTCACACATCCCTGATTTAATACTTTTTGTTGTATATGTCTTATTTGGAATGAAGGAAAATTTTGTGGGCCCCTAAGACAATTTAACTAAATATTAGGCGTTTTGCTTTAAGTCAAAGCAAGTTCAAGTTCAAGTAAATTCACCAAGAAGACTGTAAAAAAATGTTGTTTAACCTCTGGTGTGAATAATGCCAAGTTCCATTAGTTATCTGTTTGATGTTTCCTCACTTGCTTGGGATAAAACAATTTTTTTTTTTTTTTTTTTTTTTTGTAGCAAAATACAATACTCAATACTAACATACTTATGTCTCTGGCATTTTCTTTTTATTATTTGTTTGGTACCCAAACCATTGTTTTATTTTTTCATTTTTTAATCAAGTCATAATGTCAGTTGTCTCTTTTGTTGTGACATTTATTTAAGTGTCCTCAGATTCCCACAGTCATATGACGAAAAACAAATCATTTCAGCATCTTACCTGGAATGCATCCGTGTATCTGTAACTGTTTTTGAAAATTGTCTCTCTCTTATATGTCTGCTATTCAGCAATGCATCAAATTTTTAATTAAGAAATACTATTAACATTCTTGAAACCGTGTGTCTTATGATCTTTTATTCGGGTATGCCAGCTAAACTGTGCTTCATTAAAAATCTTTATTCATGTCACACTGCTTGCAGTCACGTACTTTTTTTTTTTTTCATGGGGCTTGGGATTTCTCCACAGTTTTACACAGTTGATCATGTTGAATCATTACTTTCAATATGAAGAGGGGATTTTTTAAAATATTTTCAGTGTGACTGCTTTTGATTTATTGCTGTGCCTGTATGATGGGAAATTTGCCTGCTTTTTCACCTTTAATAGGACCCTCATCTAACCAGGGGCCAATTCATTTTTATTAAGACCAAACATCTTTATCAGGTCTCCAATCATTATATTCTGGTTACTTTTGGAAATAGCATCTGTACTTAATCAGAGCCCCCCAAAAAATTGAAAGAATAGGTTGAATTCTATAATAAGCTTTCAAGTTCCAGGGAAAAAAGGGACAGGTTCATGTTCATCATCAGTTTATTTAAAGTAATTGTTTCCCTAACCTATCTCTGAGGCTTAATGGGTTTTTTTTTCATTGAAAACCATTCCAGAAAAAGGAACATTATAAAAGAGAAAAACCCTGTTCTGTCATTTTGATTATATTTATTTATCTTGAAAAAGAATACATTTTGAATTTAGTAGTATTTTGTTATTCATACAGTTGATACCATAACTGTCATTTAATCACTGTTTCATTAACGGAAATGGAAACTGCTTCATGAAATGGAAAATAAACTCTTGGTTTGAAATTCACTTGTTGTGTATTTTTTTATGCTGATGTTGACGTCACGGCCGAACTTTTAGCCAGTCACTAGGATCTGCAGAAAGACCTGATGATTCATGGGTGCCTAAATATAAGTGTTTTAACACTCAAAACGTGAATTACACCTGTTTAAGTTAGATATAATCTATACATATTTATATCATGTCTTTTGTCTTTTAAACAGTCTAGATGGAACTTCGCTAAAGACTTTAAGCCCGAATCGGACGGCAATTGTATCTAATGGGGACCGCTGTAAAAAACAAACAAAAAAACATTTACATATCACCTCAGTGATAAAACTCATGGATTACGGCTGGCGATTATTATTATTATTATTGTTTTGTTGTTGTTTTTTAATTGTCGGATTAATGAATGACGACACAATTTTGATTGTCATATCTTTGCATAAACAAGTGTGAAATACATAATTACGTTGCTTTTTCCTAGCTCTTTTTTGCATTTAAATTCTGACTGTTGCATGAAATGATGCATGTGTTTTGTTGAGGGTATCGGTAAATTGCTTGAATGACGTTTTGCCAGTGACTGCTTGCATCATATTTGGTCACTCTCATTAATATATTTGCCCCGATTTGATCCATGCGAAATTTAAAATCTAAAGTTATTATATATTATTTTGTCGTCATTATTTTGTTTTAAGGAGTTAACATGGCTCTTACCAACCTTGACTGACATATTCTTTCCCATTAGTTTGACATTCAAAGTTTTGGCCGTTTTTTTTTTTTTCTTTTTTTTTTTTTTTTTTTTTTGGAGTGGGCGGGTTTTGTGAGCTTTTGGGATGGAAAACGTCCATAAAATCTGGTAAATTATGTGATCTTATTTTAAACGTCTCCGTAGCGGCTGGGCTGATAATTTACCAAGTATATTTATGTAGTATTATGAGTAGCGATATTGAATATATGATCGCTAACAGAGTTTCCAAGATTTAATTCAAACAGTAGCCTATATATACAAACTAAAAATAAATGGACCTAGAACTATAGACTTCAGAAGTAGGCTTAATTAAATATCACAACAGACAGCTCTCTTTTAACACAGACTTTTAAGAAGGGATGGTATTTGTTTCAAATGATAGAACAGGTAAGTGAATTTATATGATCTTGCTATAGGCTATGTGTGTATGTGTTTTCTTTACGTTTTCTGACTAAAAGCCACCAAAAAACCATTTTAAAGTGGTTAAGCAAATAATAATAATAACAATCGGCAATGATCCCCCAATACCATTAGTGTGCCTCCTCTATTTTAAAACCCTGTGAATATAATTTTTTTTTTTTTCAAAAAATCTTTATTGAAAGAAATCTATCAATACAAAATATTTCCAATATATACCAGAGGAAATGTCAGATGCACAAACAAGGTCTAACATATCATATATATAAAAACACACACACACGTTAAATTATAAATAAATAAATGTAAAAAACATCAGGATATTCTCAGTACTTTTGGTTTTTTAAGACAATTTAGGACACACATATTGCATTGTATGTAAACACGCCCCAATAACCTGATCCACAAACACTTTAGTTTTGTCCCACATAGAAAGCTGTTGAATTTCCGAGGGACATGGGGTATTTGATAAATTGCCCTTTTTTTCTTCCTCTGAGCATTTGAGCATCTGCAAATACAAAGAAACATCATTACCCATCTTGTGTTACACATGCATATGAACTGCATTCAGCTAAAACACTTCATTACCTCTAAGTTATCAATTAGACCTTGAATTTCGTTCTTAATTCTATCGCCATCGTTCTGGAATGTCACCTCACAGTTATAATACTCACAAAGTTTCTGTAAAACTACAGCCTGAGAAAAGAGCACATACATATCAGATACAGTACAGTGGCTTAGCATTTCCAATATATAGCTAAAAAGAACTGTCCAAAGTAAGATGTCAACGGTTAACTTACCACTCCACAGTCAGTTTCTGAAGAGACAGTACTGTTTAGAGTAAGTGGGAACTAAATATAGATATGGAATTAGCATTGGATTATAAACAAACCAAAAACAGTTGAATATTTATGCCACAAACGCACTTACATTTTCATTTATTAACAATTCTATTATCCTTCCAGCCTGCAGTCTTATATTTCTGCAGGTCTCTAGACTCCTTTCAGCTAAAGTGTGGTTCCCATGTGGTGCAAAAATACCAGATCTCACACACAGCAGCAGTGGAAGCGTGAAAATCATAGAACGCACTGTAAAACAAAACATATCGCGCTTGCTTAGAAAGCAGAAAACAAACTAATTCAGTCATGTACTTAATCTTATAAAGACTTACTTGTATTTTCTTTGTTGGTTTGACTAAGGTCTTCGCAAGTGGGGTTTTAGAGTTGGGTACTCTGGGTCTTCCTTTGTGCCACGACTTCTGCAAATGTTCCCAAATCTCCATCTTATATATCTAGAGGTCATTTCCTCTGTTACCATAAATTTCAGGCAGTGGCCTCATGTATGTGAATTTTTTGTGGGTGTGTGAAGGTTGATTGGATATGTTTCACCGCTACTGTTAGTTAGAATTTCTGAGTCCTCCTGTTATGATCACTGCTTATCACATCCTCTAGTAATGTTGTAAACAGGTTAATCGATGACCGCACATCTCTGGCACTGCATATTGTGGTAGATCATTTGGACGGTTAGTCAGATTTGATATGATTCTTGTTATTGAGTCTTCCCATGTTTTTCTAAGATACTAGATTCTTTGACCCATTTTGGGTGGTAAAAAAAATAAAAATACAGCAAGACATTCTACTTCAGATTCCTTTCAGATCTTTCCTCTTGTGCTTGAAGAAGCCCCATTAATATACCAACCTACTGAAGTACTGAAATCTGTTTTGTAACTTTGTAATACAGTGATAACCACCAAATGCAGGTAATGATGAGAAAAGTCACATGATGTACCACAGTCCATCACAAGCAGCTTTAAAAATAATAACATATATAGAACACCATCATGGTAACACACATGAAACTGAAATAATGCAATTAACATTCATTTAACAACATATAACATACAACAGGTATAACATACAACAATTATATACAAAACTGATAAGTCAAAAACTAAGAAGAAACAGTTATTTCAACAATAAAACGTCAAATTTGAAACGTTACACAGGGAATTCTGGTAAAGTCAATTTACATTTTTTTTCACTGTAAATTATAGTCTTTTTCAATTAAAAAAAAAGGTATACTACCATAAAATTACATGTAATGTCCAATACGTTTTTCCACCGTATATACGGTAGTAGGGGAATTTACCATTAAACATTTAACAGGTTTTTACTGTAGCATTTTTACAGTCTTTTACCGTTAAATTCATGGTCAAGTTTTACAGTTTACATTTGTACAATGAACTTTTATCTGAATACAATTATTCACTTTAGCACTGAAGTTCTTTTTCATGCCTTGGTTAGGCGACGTCACAAATTGATTATTGTAGTTCTCGTTTATTTGGTCTGCCTGAACAACAGCTTAATAAATAACAGTAAATTCAGAACACAACTGCTAAATTGCTACCCACTCACATAACTCCCATTATTTATATATATATATATATATATATATATATATATATATATATATATATATATATATATATATATAGTTCCTGTTCGCTATCGCATTCAATGTAAAATCTTGTTGCTTACCTATAAAGCACTCCATAGGCTCCTGTTTATCTTTTCAGTTGTACATTCTTTCATGTTCTTTGAGATCATGTCCTCAGCAGGCTTAGTGAAAGTTTTAAGTTGAGTTCTTTTGGTGGTAGGGCTTTTTAGCCCTATGGAATTCTTTCCAACTGCATATTCATTAGCTGGATTTTATTTCCCTTTTTATAACTCAGAATTAAACATCTGTTTAGAATTGCTTTTTTTATTTTACATTTTTTATTATTAAGAGTACAAAACATACGGGTGAACACAAAACACATAAAAGAGCAATTTAAAAGCAATTATAATAACAGCAATGAAAATAAACAGCAAAGACAATCTAATTAGTAGTAGTATTAAGGGGTGGGGGGGTACAATGGTGTTTCAGAGTTGTTCACAGTGTTAAAGAGATGGATGCTAAACATGGCCAAAGTAAAAAAAATAATCATTTAGAAGAATGACAGAATTTTTGTGCCGAAAATCTTGCTTCCGTTTTGGTACAAGTTTCGGCTGTTTTTTTTTATCGAGGATCTAATGACGTAAGAAAAGCGAGCCCGCACACACACATTGACCAGAGGAGAGCAAGACCGCACGCATCAACGCGCTTCAAAATTATCGGCAGCGCTGCATAGGATTTGTTCGAGAATGCCTCCAAATAAGTGCATTTTTGGATGTGGGGGAAAGTTTACCGTGTTCAGCTTCCATAAGAACCCAGCGTTACATGAACAGTGGATGCACTTTGTTTTTCCAGGGCAGCAACAGAGTGTATCAAGTGCGTTAGTGTGTTCTGGTCATTTGAGTGACAAATGTTTTAGAAACAAGGCCCAGGTCGATGCTGGATTTGAGCATCCTTTTCTATTACAACATGAAGCCATTCCTGTGATAAGACCTCATTCATGTAAGTACAATTGCATAAGATTTCTGTATTTTGTTGGAAATCAGCACATAAGTCAATATATGTTAATGGAAACAACACAAAACATCAGTATTATAGCTCAGCTCACAGCACGCCTCCAGGAGGCTTTTCCCTCAATGAATCGGAAAGCTGTATTTTTCTTTTATAAATATGATAAAACTAAACACTTTTTGGATATATGAAGGATGCAGTACTACTCTAGGTACTCAAGATTAACATGAGTTTAGGTGAAACTGTGTATGTTATGTACCATTTAAGTAGTAGGCCTACTGACATGCATAATAATAAAGATGTTGATGATAAAAGTAATAACTTGCGATGACAGCAACAGTAACACCAATGATAAATGTAATAATAATAATAATAATGTAATAATGACACATAACCAATACATACCACATGGATCCTAGCTTCTGTGTCAGTGTTCATGTCTTTTAAATAACTTTCAGTGATTTGATTAGTATGCTTGTGTTTTGTATATTTTGTACTGTTTTATATATTTTTTTCTTTTATAATGTACAGTGTCCTTGAGTGCCTAAAAATTAAAGATGTTATTATTATTATTAGAAATTTTTGCCTATATACAGTTAGGAGAGCTGATAGACTTTTTTTTATTATTAAACACTAGCTTTTGAACGATAAATCTAATTATTGTTTTATTTTGGATTTTCTGTAGTAGGCTACACACTAACCAGCTAACTTTTTTTTTTTTTCAAATGTGACTAAGGTAATCCGTTTTTTTTTTTTTTTTTTTCCGTAATGATGATATCAGAAGTAGTTCCCTCACAGGGATAGACAGAAGAGCCGCGAACTGTGACAGACTGATGTAACGTTAGTCCACGCCCCATTAATGTTGTTTGTTACGAAAACATTTTGCCTAACGCTCATAGTTTATGAATGAAGTACTTCGTCTGGCAGCGTTGCTGATCGTCCGCAATTTTGCGGTCTTATTTTACTTCCAGAGTCTTGCGGTCAAATATAGATGACAAAGAAGTGAAATCGAGGACTGATTCAGCGTGTTGCAACCAATGACTGTATGCTTACAACATTCATGACGCTATCTTTGACCAGTTGCCAACTCTAGCGAGACAAATGAGCAACCGCAGCTTCAAAAACAAGACCAATATTTTTTGATAATTTATTATCATCAATATTATTTATTATCAATGGTTTACTACCAATAAATGAGCCTGCAACATATTAAACTGAAACTACCCTTATCTGAAAACTGATATTGCATAAAATGTAAGCATCTGTTAATTAAAATTATAAAATAGATATATTGAAATATCTGAAGGCCTGACATTTTACCACGAGAGAATAATTAAAATACAGAATATATATAAAATTACAGTCCATACAGACACAAACAAGACTAATATGTTTATTTTATTTTATGACCCTAACAAACACATACTAGGATTTATTTAGATGTGGGGAAAAAAACCTTGCACACTTTATTGTTTAAGTGTCATGATACAATATACACTGTAAAATAATGTAATATATACTGTAAATGTAAAGGTGCTGGTCATATAATTAGAATATCTTAAAAAATTTGATTTATTTCACTATTTCCATTCAAAAAGTGAAACCTGTATATTATATTCATTGATTACACACAGACTGATATTTCAAATGTTTATTTCTTTTAGTTTTGTTGATTATTACTGACAACTAAGGAAAATCCTAAATTCAGTATCTCAGAAAATTAGAATATTGTGAAAAGGTTCAATATTGAAGACACCTGGTAATGGTTAGAGGGTTGGACTCCCAATCGAAGGGTTGTGGGTTCTAGTCTCGGGCCGGATGGAATTGTGGGTGGGGGGAGTGCATGAACAGCTCGCTCTCCACCTTCAATACCACGACTTAGGTGCCCTTGAGCAAGGCATCGAACCCCCAACTGCTCCCCGGGCGCCGCAGCATAAATGGCTGCCCACTGCTCTGGGTGTGTGCTCACAGTGTGTGTGTGTGTGTGCTCACAGTGTGTGTGTGTGTGTGTGCTCACAGTGTGTGTGTGTGTGTGTGTGTGTGTGTTCACTGCTCTGTGTGTGTGGATTTCGGATGGGTTAAATGCAGAGCACAAATTCTGAGTATGGGTCACCATACTTGGCTGAATGTCACTTCACTCACTTAAATTGTCTCTCAGTCTAGTTCTGTAGGCTACACAATCATGGGTAAGACTGCTGACTTGACAGTTGTCCAAAAGATGACCTTGCACAAGGGGGGCAAGCCACAAAAGGTCATTGCAAAAGAGGCTGGCTGTTTACAGAGCTCTGTGTCCAAGCACATTAATAGAGAGTCGAAGGGAAGGAAAAGATGTGATAGAAAAAAGTGTACAAGCAATAGGGATAACCGCACCCTGGAGAGGATTGTGAAACCTAACTTATTCAAAAAAATGTGGGGTAGATTCACAAAGAGTGGACTGCAGCTGGAGTCAGTGCTTCAAAAACCACTACACAAAGACGTATGCAAGACATGGGTTTCAGCTGTCGCATTCCCTGTATCAAGCCACTCTTGAACAACAGACAGCGTCAGAAGCATCTCGCTTCAAAAAGCACTGGACTGCTGCTGAGTTGTCCAAAGTTATGTTCTCTGATGAAAGTAAATTTAACATTTCCTTTGGATATCAAGGTCCCAGAGTCAGGAGGAAGAGAGGAGAGGCACACAGTCCACGTTTCTTGAGGTCCAGTGTAAAGTTTCCACAGTCAGTGATGGTTTGGGGTGCCATGTCATCTGCTGGTGTTGGTCACCTGTGTTTTCTGAGGTCCAAGGTCAACACAGCCGTATACCAGGAAGTTTTAGAGCACTTCATGCTTCCTGCTGCTGACCAACTTTATGGAGAAGAAGATTTCATTTTCCAACAGGACTTGGCATCTGCGCACAGTGCCAAAGCTACCAGTACCTGGTTTAAGGACCATGGTATCCCTGTTCTTAATTGGCCAGCAAACTCGCCTGACCTTAACCCCATAGAAAATCTATGGGGCATTGGGAAGAGGAAGATTCGATATGCCAGACCCAACAATGCAGAAGAATTGCTGCAGTAATTCAGGCAAAAGGAGACCAAACTAATTATTGAATGCTGTTGTCAGACACAGACGAGGACACAGAGGATTCAGTGATAAGGTAGTTTAATGTGAATCAGAGGTTTCAGACACAGGTGAATCTTGACACGTGGATAGAACGGTGACAACACAACTTCCCTTATGGTGAACGGTGATCCAGATGGTGCTCAGATGAAGACGATGGGGACAGGAAGACTGACGAGGATGAAGAGGGTTCAAGAGTTCAGGTAGGTTTAATAATGGCGTTCAGGCAAGTGAGGAGATCGGTGCAAGACCAGACGATGAGTGATGGTGACTGATGGCTTTATATGTGGTTCTGGTGATGATGCACAGGAGTTCAGAATTCGGGTGATTGGGGACGAGTGGGTGTGGCGTAAGTGTCCGATTCCGGGAGTGTAGAAGGTGTGGCTGTG
The DNA here is from genome assembly GCF_003368295.1 of Carassius auratus. Taxonomy (NCBI): domain Eukaryota; kingdom Metazoa; phylum Chordata; class Actinopteri; order Cypriniformes; family Cyprinidae; genus Carassius; species Carassius auratus. The sequence continues at coordinate 14,193 of NW_020524931.1, read as the reverse complement.
ACAGCTGTATATGCTCATACTTTAAATTTTTATATTTTTCAGTTGGCCAAGATTTCTAAAAATCCTTTCTTTGTATTGGTCTTAATTTATATTTTAATTTTCTGAGATACTGAATTTGGGATTTTCCTTAGTTGTCAGTTATAATCATAAAAATTAAAAGAAAAAACATTTGAAATATATCGGTCTGTGTGTAATGAATGACTATAATATACAAGTTTAAATTTTTGAATGGAATTAATGAAATAAATCAACTTTTTGATGATATTCTAATTATATGACCAGCACCTGTATATGCTTTTTGAAGTGGTTCATTGTATGTCTTCATGGCTATAATGGAAAATACATAAAAAAAGAGAGACATGATTGCATTTAATTTTTCCAAGTTTTTTTTATTTATTTTTTTTATTATCATTCTGAAGGCTCTGTGTTATTAATCAGAATCAGAAAGAGCTTTATTGCCAAGTATGCTTACGCATACAAGGAATTTGGTTTAGTGACATAAACTTCCAGTACACAGAGACAACAACACACAGAGAGAAAAAAAAAGGGGAGATTTACAAATTGGCAAATAAATACGTGTATAAACAATTGTGCTTTAAATTATAATGGAATAGGATGGAACGATTGAAAAATATTTCAATCGTTAAAATGCCAGGTTTTAATTGATCATAGGATGTCAATGTTTAAAGCTGACTTAATACATAATCCAACACACACACAGGTTAACAAATGTTTAATGAAGTGATCCAATTTTGAATTAGAACAAACTGAAATAAAGCTCTTTAAATAAAAAAAATGGTGTACCCATTTCTGTGACGTGCCTATTTCATAACGTTTTAGGTCTGGATTCTCTTTGTTGACTTCTGAGGAAAAATTAAAATGATTAGAAATGTGGTCAGCAGTCTGACTTCTTAGCAGTCTCTTTTAGAGTAGCTCTGTAAAGATAAACCCCACAAAGCTTACTGTGAGGACTGGACATTTTTAAATTTTCTTACTTTTTCCTGAAATCACCCATCTCATATATGACAACTAATAATAATCTATTTAATAAAAGGGTTAAAAATATTTTATAAAGTCTACAGGTGCTTGTCAATAGATTAGAATGTCAAGGAAAAGTAAATTTATTTCAGTAATTAAACTCAAATTGTGAAACTCATGTATTAAATAAAATCAATGCACACAGACTGAAGTAGTTTAAGCCTTTGGTTCTTTTAATTGTGATGATTTTGAATATTAGAATTATTATATTAGAATATGATGACATGCCAATCAGCTCAAAACACTTGAAAAGGTTTCCTGAGCCTTCAGTATAATGGTGAGTGATGTCAGAAAAAGAAAGAAAGAAAACATACCTTGGTTTACAATATCCCTCCCTGCTGAAAGACGCCCACTAGCTCTTCTGATTTGGCCCAAACTTTGATCTCTGAACAGTGCCCGCCGTTTCCTCTACAGATCACAGACATGTGCCGTAAAAGGGAGAGTGCACAAAACTTGTCATTTGCAAGCGAAAAACAGCTTTGAGACTCATAGCAGCAGATTCAAGCCGTTGTCGTTATACACTTGTGTTTGTGATAGAAAAAGCACCCAAAAAAAAAAAAAAAAAAAAAGAAATATATATATATATATATATATATATATATATGTGTGTGTGTGTGTGTGTGTGTGTGTGTGTGTGTGTGTGTGTGTGTGTGTGTGTGTGTGTGTGTGTAAGAAAACATTCTGCAAGTTTGCAAATACCATTTCAAGAATTCACATTCTGATTTGCGGATGTACAAAATTTGTCTGTGACTTCACACTTTATATGCAGTTTGTGGATGTGTTTTGCACCATATTCATTGCAGCAATACTAGCACAACATGTGAGCATACCAGTTTCTTGATTTGTGACTCGTATGGGATTTGTGCATCTGCAGTGGAGTACAAGTTTGAAACTTTTGTCTGTGACTTCAAATTTACTGGTACACATTTTTGGCTATTCTCTACAACTACAAATTCCACTGTCAAAGACGGTTAGTTGTTTTGCAACAAAAATATCTTCATACTATTGGCCTTACTATGAGCAGACTGAGGGTGCTCATAGTAGGCTATATTCATTGGAGAATACAGTGGACATAAATGAAAATAAAAAGTTGCTTGTCAGGTTTCAATAACAAGCAACCATATGTTTCAAAATAAGACTAAAAAACGCAGCACGCGACCCAGGATTTTTTTCACACAACTTTACAAAACAAAACAAAAAATTATAATAATAACATAGAGAAGCCCAAAGTCGTGTATAATACGAGGATTTGGTAACTCTTTGACAGTAGCTCGCCTGCTTTGAATTTTTATTTTAATTTTTTTTCCGATTTTTCAGTACATCAAGCTAACGTTACTTTAGCCGTGAAGCGCAGGTCGTTAGAAGTTTTTGTAGTGTTAGCCTGATAATATTTTCAAGACCCAGCCAAGGTCCATTCACTTGGAGATTTCTCTCGCCACATGTCGTTAAACATTAATTATACGTATGTATTTTGCAGTATTAAAATAGTAAACCTCATTTGGGAGGAAAAACCCCTCTCTGCAGCCAGGTAAGGCAAGTTTCTTCGCTTATGACCACATGAGGGCGCCGCTGTTACTGTGAATGATCTCCCAGGCCTCGGCACTCACAATCCAGTCGCGTGCGCTCTTTGGGAAACATCCATAAAATTGAGTTTGGTTTGGAAAGGTGGGGAGGAGGGTCAATGTCGAGGGCCATTTATAGACAAAACGCGCAGAGAGAGAGAGAAAGAGCATACAAAACTTGACATATCCTTTTTAGTTTCCACAAACGTGCAATAAGCCTACAACCTGGACTGCACGAACAGAAAAACGCTCAATTATAGCAAGCACTTAGCGCTGGAAAGGATAAGTAACACTGAGGAACCAGACACATGCCATTGCTATAAATAACAGTACATTAGACAGTGGTAAGTTCACTCTCTCCATGTTTTCAAGATTTTGGAAACTTGTCTCAAGAGCCAAGTTAACAAATGAATGTCATGTTTTTATTTTCTTTCTTTATTTTTTTAAAACAATTTATTAAGATTTGTAAATGCATTGGCTACCTGACAACATTTGTTCCCCTCTCTTAATCATTTAATTGTACGTTTGTGGCATAAAGAAACTTAATTTGTAAATAATGAAGTAAAAGATGTGATTACGTTAGATTTTTTAATCTTGAAATGTATATTTGAAATTATATTTTTATAATCAGACTATGTTTGGGGCGTGCGTTTTAGAGCATGATGCATTCATTTTAAAAAAAACGTAAGATTTAGCAGTCCAATGCAATAATTAAAATGGCTGTCTGTAGTATGCATTAAACTCAACTTTCTTACAATAGATAGCTAATTATTTATGGTCTCATGTGCGGGCGGTGTGTTTTTTCCTTTAGGAAACTGAAGTGCGTACGCGGCACTTACAGTGAGCTGCTGAGCACGCGGTAGCAGCTGCACTCAGTGTGAAGGAAACAGCTGTGTGTGTGTGTGTGTGTGTGTGTTTTGTGTATGTGTGTGTGTGTGCGGAGGTTTTTGACCTTTCGAAACTGTTAATCTGTCTTGAGTGGAAGCTCCATTTACTTTGTAGCCTAAATCGTTGCACAATTAATACACTTTTTTTAAATGATTAATACGGAGGCCATGTGGATCACTGTGATGGAGGTAAATAAATATCTCAACCTTTTTCAGTCCCTTGAGAAAGATCATTCGCTTTTCCTCAGAAAAGTTTCGTTCTCCTCGAAGTTCCTAGTGCACCTGGAAAGAGCGTGAAAGAGCCTAATTCAGCTTCGCGGTGTTCTGGTTCAGGGCTCGCGCAGAGAGACGCGTCTCAAAACGCTTGAACACCGAATTTGCATCTTTTTGACAAATACATACAAAATATGTCAAATACCTGTCTTGGAAAGTATGTTCGAAAAAAACTGTCGAGTAGTATGTCTTAAGCGAAAGTAAACAGTTGAGAAAAAAATAGTATGTGTATTATACTGGATGCAGTCATCTCTCTTAAAGTGACCGCGCCTAATTTAGTTAATGTTAAGCCAAGAAAATGAAAGAAAGAAAATCACTCACTGCTCTTGACTGAATTACTTTGTAGTTTTAACAAGAATTAATGCACATTCAAAACAACAATTATTCAGACACCATATATATATATATATATATATATATATATATATATATATATATATATATATATATATATATATATATATATATATATATATATATTTACTAGTAGGTGCAAGACACAAAAAAAAATTATTACTAATGTGACCTTTTCACACCACAGACTTAACAGAATTAAGCATTGCTTGGTAATTGTTCAACAAAGTATTGTGTAAATATTGTCATATTAACAGTATGAAGTTTTGGTTTATTGTAATCCATTACAAATCTTTCTATCAAAGTTATCTGACATTATCAAGATGAATTTGTTCTGATAGTTTAACACTGATTTCTTGTCATATTTTATTACCATTTTCTAAACCATAGCAAATAAACTGTGATAATGTGAGAAAAAGTGAAGGTGTCTGAATAAATAATGGTTTGATTATATATTTAATTGTTACAGTGAAGACTATGCAGTGCTATTTTACATTTAATTATCCGGTTTCTGAACCTAGACACTTACAAACTTGAAAAAACTAAAACATTGTGTTAATAGCACAAATAAATAAATAGAATGTGCATAAAAATTCAACAATTTCAAACAGGGCCCACTGTGCACCCTGCAACGGGCCCCCGCAAACCCCAGCTACGGCACTGCTTATTATTATTATTTTATTATTTAATTTTTTTGTGTGCCAAATTTCACTACGTTTCTTGTCGTCCTGTAAAACCTGTTAAAAAAAAAAACGTTTCATAGCCTTATTTTAGAAATCCCGGAGGGAGCATGGGAAATCTATGGAAGCACATTTCCATCACTGAATAAAAAAAATTAAAAAGGAAATTGCGACTTTTTATCTCACAATTCAGATTTTTTTTCTGACTTTGCAATTCTGACTTTCTTTTTACAGAATTATGAAATAAAAACTCCCAATTGTGAGATTTTTTTGGGAAAAGACTGATATGTTTTCAGAATTGCTAGGTTGTATCACTCAATTCTGTGAGAATTGCGAGATAATAGTCAGAACTGTGAGGGGGAAAATCGCAATTTCCTTTTAATTTTTTTTTGTTTAGTAGTGTAAACGGGCTTTTAGTACCTCCTAAACACTTAATACTGTGTGGAAAAATGAAGTCTTGGCATTAAGCTGCATCAGAGAAATAAAATATATTCCACGTGGAGACCCAAATAACAACAAAAAACAGGCTACAGAAGTTGTGCTTCTCATCGACACTTAGCCTATGTGTGTAAGTTATGAAGAATAATTAAAATAACAGCTTTAGTAGTAGCTTTCACATGTGTCATGAGCTTGATGGTTGCAGTTCAGTAAGTGATGGGTAGTCATCGTATAACGAAAGATTCTCTGACAGATTCAGCGAGTTCTTTCAATGAAAGATTCATCAGACTGATCCAAATCATTAACTCCTAAATATGAGTCTTTTGTGCAGTTCATTACAACTACATACTCTTAATAGCTGCTGGTCACATTGTACAAAGCGCTGGCAATCTCTGCTTGGATCTGCAACATATTTGTGGTGTTTCACGTCACGTCACTAACAAATTTTATGTGCTTCTTATTATTGCAGATGTGATGTCTATCAGTAAAAAGTGCACTCTTTAACAGGGAACTGTGTTTTTCTGTTCCAATAAATGTTATTATGGAAACAGTTCATACATCGACTGCCTTTCTACTATTCTCCTATATGTCTGTCGATAATATTCGGTTAGGAGTTTGTAGTTAGATTGGGAAGTTATTACATTGTTTTATACAATGAATTACAGCATTTGTCTGACATTTCTCTTCATTCTAGTGGTAATGATACAGATACACTTTACAGCAGGATCCAACTCCATATCAAAGCAATGTTTATTCTATGTGTTGGTGAAATCTGGTGTGCCATGAAGGTCTGTGACTATTTCTGGTGTCAGCAGGACAGGGGGTGTGTGGACATGTGCTCTGTGCGTAATAAAAATACCTCGACCTGTTTTATCCATGTGATGAGGCCAAGTAGAAAAAGCTGCGTTCAAAACATAAACCGATATAAATCACGTGTAAATTCACAGAATTTTTTTTGCAACCAAGATACTTGAGCAATCATTTGCATTCTGTCCTAATTCATGATCTCCCATCTCATTTTGCAACATACGGTAGACATGCTTTTCAAGAATGTAATGAACAAAGAGGACAAGTCTTGACATACATTTGTAACATTCCTTCCCTCCCCTGAATTCTTCTCATTTCGGCTGTTCACACTCAAGCAATAGATGAATAAACCTCAGTGTCCTGAATGAGTGCAAGTTCATGGTGTGAAAGGGCGTCTGTTCATAAATTCTTACATTAACTTTTGTGGTCTTCAGTACACATTCAGGCATGAATAAGTCTCAGATGCAGGCAGGAATGTTTTTTTTTTCTTTCGAAAGTGTTGTGTATAAATTTGGTATAAAGTAGGATCTCAAAGACATGGAGAAAGGGTCAAATTTTCCCTTCAAGTTTTATATTTTATGTTTGCATTTAAATTTAATTAAGTGTTCAAATGTTTTGTGTTGTGTCCTAATTGTCCAAGCCTGAATTGTTGTATTAACATCATGTAGAATGTATCCATTCTTTTGGTTTCTTCATTCTCCAGTGCAATGGCTCCGCCGCTCTCGCAGGCCTACAGGAGGCGCTGGTGGATGGCTGTCACATCAATCATAGAAAACCTGCTCTTCTCTGCTGTATTGTTGGGTTGGGGCTCCCTTCTTATCATGCTGAAGAATGAGGGCTTCTACTCGCACCTGTGTACAGGTACATGATTAGAAGATATCCACACTGACAGACTAAGTCTTGTTCAGAAACAGTTTTATAAAACGGCATCATGCAGAGGTTTAATGTATCTTATTCTTCCTGTGATACTATTAGAGAATGTCACAGAGACTCACACTAATGTGAGTTTGACGGAACGGACGGTTTGGCTGAGCTGTATTGAGCAGGAGGAGATTCTGAATCTGGGCTTTACGATTGGCTCGTTCATCATCAGCGCAGCCACTCTGCCGCTGGGTATCCTGATGGACAAGTTTGGACCACGTCCAATCAGATTGTTTGGCAGGTGAGAGACAAACAGATATTAGCATGAAGCCAGTTTTCGGTAAAGTTTTCAACTCTAGAAGGTCAGCATTACAGCCTACTTTCAATACTACTCATGTCCTGCAACCCACATCTTGGTCACTTCCACCAACTCTCTGTTTTTGTGACTCTTGTAGTTCGTGCTTTGCCTTATCCATGGCTTTGATTGCAGTGGCATCTTATGATCCAAAAGGTCAGTGTTAAGCCACATTTAATGGTTTCAGGTGTTTCACAGCCAGAACCAAAATACTATATACAGGATGTACAGTAGAAGTATAATGACACTATATATACACACAGACTCATAGCTAAATTAATCCAAATTAGTTAATCTGTATATTTAAAGTTTTATAAGCAATGAAGGCATTGTTTCTTCTTTGCATTCACAGTGTTATCAGCTATCATATTTATTGCTGTGTCCATGAATGGGTTCGGAGGAATCTGTCTAACCTTCACTTCACTCACAGTAAGAGACCTGTTCTATATTCTGAAGGCCTATTGAAGTTTTAATGTATTTGGGGTCAGTTTAATTATTTTTTCAGTGGGTGGTGGTCATGTTGACATTCAACTCTCTATTGGTGTTAAAATGTGTGTGTGTGTGTGTGTGTGTGTCTATAACACTACCATAAAATTTGTTGTTGTTTTTTCATTGATTTTATATATATATATTGAATATATTTAAAAATACATTTTATTCCTGCAGTGGCAAGAATTTTCAGCATCATCACTTCGGTCTTCAATGTCACATGATCAATCAGAAATCTTTCTCATATGCTGATTTGCTGCTCAAGAAACATTTCTTATTTTATGAATGCTGAAATAATGTTGTCATAATTTTTTTGAAAACTGCAGTACACTACCATTTAAAAGTTAGAAGTGAATCAGATTGAAAAAAATAAAATAAAATAATAATAAAAATACTTTTATCCAGCAAGGATACATTTCTATTAAATACTGTTGTTTAGAATTTTCTATTCATCAAAAAATAGTGGAAAACACAATAAATGTATAGATTTTTACAAAACGAATAAGCTGCATAAACTGTTTAGCACTGAACCCTGAAAATCCAGCTTCTGACAGCTTTTGCCATGACAGGAAAAAATTCCATTTTAAAATATATTAAAATAGAAAAAAGTGATTTTAAATAATATATTTTCTATATTAATATATGCTAAGTTTGTGTGTGCATCTGAAAGTGGTTGGAATAATCTCTGTATGCATGTCTGTGGACATGTGTAAGGTGAAATGCAAACCTTTGAATACTGCTCCTCATTGCATCATATCAAAACACATGATTTGCGCATTTCTTCTTGTGCATATAAGATGCCATTTTCTGCACTTTCATGAGTTTCTGCTCTTGTCTGTTGCTGGTCACTTCAGTGCTGCACATGTTTTCCATCCCCTCGCTCTACAGTCTGGCATACCGATCTCAGCCAATCACAGCACAGATCTGTCTTCACGCCCTCTACTCCACCAAGCCCACCGTCTCCCAACATAACATGCACTGTCCTTGCTTTCCCTCACGTGTCCCCCTTATTTTTATTCTACCTAGAATGTATCATAATTGTTTTAAGATGAATTCATATATGGAATGTAATTTGTAATTCACTTCATGTATCCTAGTATTTATGTCATCCCAAAGTTCACAACCAATTTAAAACTTGTAAGTGTACAATTAAAATGATCAACTTACAGTTATCCAACATACAGTAGATCTGAACATATTATATAGGTACAGTATAACAAGGGAAATTTGCATAGATTTTATTAATCTGGATTTGATTGGATGATAAAAAGAGGACATTAAAGCAGAAATAGTTTCTTGGTCATTTTGTGCTTGACTTGTAGATATGATACATTATTTTCCAGTTAAATCATTTTGTCTTAAAAACATGCAAACATTGCCCACAATGTCCCCTTTTTAGTTTATCAAGTGCACTGATCTTTTCCACCCTCCTCTTTCTGTCCTCTTGTGTCTGTGATCTTTGTGTGTTTACTGTCCGGACTGTCAAATTTCATAGTTGCATACTGGCGCACACACACACACACACACACACACTGAGTTGAACTTAGATAAAAACCTGAATCATGATTTCTATATGAGCTCCGCATGTAATGTATATGAACCGTGTGTATAATATAATCAAACGAACAAACTGTTTAAATAGTTTTAGATGGAGTATGGCATGTCACACTGAAGGACATGTCAGCTTCCTGAAAGTATTTCATTTCAGCAACCTATTCATATGCTAAAATATTACATTTATATTTAAGAGATGGCAATGAACTGTCTGTGTTTGCGTCAGTCTGAATAGGGACATCAATGTTTGTTTGTGTGTGTGTGTGTGTTTATCTGGTTGGAGTGGTAGAGCATTGTTGGTACAACAGCACAGGATTATGCTTAGCTCAGCATTTGATCATCCCCACAAATATATTACGGTATGCTATGCTGAATGATTTAAATAAATCGGAGCTAATTATACACTCAGAAAAAAAAAATGCTACAAAACTATCACTCTTTCAAAAGGCATGTACTTTTAAAGTACTAATAAGTACCTTTAAGATACTAATATTTACTATTTATTGTTGAATAATGTGTAAAGATATACCCTAATAACAAACGAGTGGAACATATTCCTGATTTTTAATCACATATCTCAGCCTGTGAATGTCTGCATGTATGTAATGAAATATAATTGTATGTTATAAAATAAATATAATTACATATTAAACAACTATATTTTAATAGTATTAATAGTTATACTTATATATAAGCAATTATGTATAATAATTATATTAAATATTAAATCAATTAAATTCTGCATTTATTTATTATGTACATATCATCAAACTTTTTATGTATAAGCATTAGCAAACACCCATGTATGGTGAAATTCTACAGGCTGTAACATCACTGCATGAGGAGTTGTCTTCACTTATGTGTGGCTGAAGGCTGTTTCTAACTTTCAGCTAATCATGCTCTCTAGTGGCAATAGACAAACGTTACAGTTTGAATTCACATACTTATTTATGATTCTTCTCAGTTGCCAAATATGTTTGGAAATGTGCGGTCTACGATTCTTTCGCTAATGATTGGCTCATACGCGTCCTCTGCTGTTACCTTTCCAGGAGTCAAGGTAGAGATTGTTTAATTAAGCTACTAACAAGTTCAAACAACTTAACTCTATTTAGACATTTAGTCTTGCAGTGCAGCATAAGAACATGACTCTTTCTGCCTTGTCCTCTAGCTGATCTATGATCTGGGCGTCTCATTTTCGGTTATATTCTGGGGATGGGCAGGGTTTGCCTGCCTCGTCTTCCTTAACTGCTTTTATTAACTGGCCGGGAGAAATCTTTTCCTGGCCCTGAGGACATCAGATACACGTCAGTACATGTCAAATACATACACTGTATGCCTAAAAAATTTGACAAGACCTAAACATCACATACAAAACATTTGTCTATTGTTGTAAAACCGTGCATGAATTTCTGTTCCTCTTGATTTCACAGTACAATGGTGAAGTTGAGAAGTGAAGCAGCGGACCAAAGGATGTCTGAAGAAAGTTCTTTCACTCAGGAGACTCCTAAAGAGCAAGAGGCGACCAAACTGCAACCTTCCATGGATGAAGCTCCAGCGATGGACCAGCTGCTCAGAGCCAGGGCAAGTCTCACAAACACACCAAATGATTGAGAGTCTGATAATAAAATAATCTTTATGTTGTCACTGTTCGGACCGCAGGATCTCCTCCCTTTCTCCCGTTCTGTGTGCTCACCTATTTTCCTGTGGAGCATCATCACCATGGCGATGACCCAGCTCCGTCTCATTTTTTCATGGGTGCCATGAATAAGATGCTGGAGTTCCTCGTTACCCACGGTGACCCTAATCGTGAGCATCAGCTGAACATTTCAATAAGTTGTTTTGAATGAAATAAAAAAATATGGAAGAAAATGATTCTGTTCTTTTAAAAATGTTTTTTCATAACTTTGCTTATGGACAGATGGGAAAATGTAATGAAACAAACATAAAGGAGTTTGCTATAGTTTTGCAGAAGCATGTGTTAGTGGTGGGTGTTTGTAAGTGTGTAGTAAAGTTAGTAGTTTAAATTGTCTTTATATTGCATTATTATATTATATATTATTTATATTGCACTTCCTGTTTGTGTCTGTCTAGCCTCAGAGGAGTTGGTGAAGGAGGCAGAGGAGAAAGGTGAGAAAAGTCATATTATTTGGTTTTGGTTTTGTAACAAACAGATATTTGGACACTTATGGCACACTTAAAGGGACAGTTCACCAACATGGGAAAATTCTTCATTGACTCACTGTCTACTTGTTCCAAACGTGTATGAATTTCTTTCTTCTGTCGAACACAGAATGAGATGTTTTGAAGAACATCTGTAAACAAACAGTGACCTTCATTTGGATTGGAAATCAGTGGCTACCATCAATTGTCTGGTTACCAACATTCTTCAAAACATTTTATTTTGTGTTAAACTTAAGAAAGAAACTCAGTTAAAATGCAATGCAAGAAACTCAATACAGGTTTGGAACAAGTGAATGATTAGTTAAAGATGACAGAAGTAACATTTTTGGTGTGTACTGTCCCTTTAATGTATCATATCATATTAAAAAAACTAAAATATCAAACCAGGGAGAAATTTGAAGGAATCAAGCAAACCTTGACCTTGACACCAGTTGGTAAACCATTTTAAAATGTCTCACTAAAGTTAAATTACTTCTGATAAAAAAAAATCTAGTTTCATTTATTTGGTTTAATATGTAATGTATCAGTATAAGTATCAAGCAGTCCAATATCAGGAATATATGACAACAGTATTCAGGGAAGTGCTTGTATAGTGAGTGGAATATGTGTGTGTGTGTGTGTGTGTACTGGTATATATTTATATTGAAGACACAAATGTGTATAATGACATGGTTACAAAAATGTAAACATGGTTTATAAGGACACTTCCTCTTTACGCCTATGGAAAGTCCCAGTAAACCACAAATGCAAGTGTATGTGTATGTGTGTGTGTGTGTGTTATAGTGAATCTCTACTCGTCCATCTTTGGCACTCTTCAGCTGCTCTGCCTGGTGTCCTGTCCTCTGATTGGCTACATCATGGACTGGAGAATGAAGGAGTGTGAGGACGTGGTGAATTCAGCCAAGGGAGAAAAAAGGTGAAGGTGGTGAAAGAGAAGGAGAGAAATGTTCACTTACTTCGATATGTGAGTTACATTGTTAACTGTATCCTTTCCTTGTTTACTTCAGTCCCTCAGGGCCTCCAAAAAGGGACAGAAAGATCCAGAAACTCACCAACGCCATCAGAGCTTTCATTTTTACAAACACCCTGCTATTCATCTTTGGCATCATCTCTCTCATAGACAATCTACCCGTACAGGTTAGACACAATGTCACAAATTCACTTATTTGTTCAGAAATACTGCAGAATGTTATTTAGTTATTTAATGATATATAATTACAATTTTATTAATTAATTTTTCATATATAAATTAGCATTTTTATATTCATATACAACTCTTTAATTTAATTTAATTTAATTTAATTTAATTTAATTTACCATATATGACTTTGCACCATATATCATTTTAATTTATTTAAAAAAAAATATATAATTGTGCACATATCCATAATATTAGTATATAATCAGATACATTAAATTAATAGTAATAATAATAATAAAAACATTTGAAAAACTTTTGACCTTGCTGTGTTTATGCTGCAAAACATGAAAATGTTGATGAGCATTAATTATTATATTTCTTTTTCTTCTTTCTGATCAGGTGGTGTCATTTGTTCTTCACACTGCAGTCCGGGGTTTTATTCACTCCTGCTGTGGTGGGCTCTACGCCGCTGTGTGAGTTTTTACGTTTTTGAAATGTTTTGAAATTGCGTGTTTGGCATTTTTATTACTTTTTTGTCTTCATAGTTTTTATTACATTTTAGTTTTAGTTATTTTAGTTTCTGTTATTCTAGTACTTTACAGAAAACTGATAAATGTTGCCTTGGCATCTAAGTGCATTAAAATAAGTTTTAAGTTTTTTTATATTTTAGTTTTCAGTTAATATTTATATTATGATAATGTTTTTTTGTTGTTGTTTTTAAATGGGTTTTAGTTTTAGTTAATGATAATACTCTGATTCGAATCCCAAGTAACTGTAAAAATAGTTCCATAAGTTGCATATGTGTAATATTTGCAGTTTAGTTCATCCTCAAAGTGTTTATTTGTATATTTAGCTACCCAACCAATCACTTTGGCACTCTGACGGGCTTGCAGTCCATGATCAGTGCTGTTTTTGCCCTCCTACAACAACCACTCTTCATGTGCATGGTGGGACCATTGAAGGGTGATCCTTATTGGGTGAGACACCAATACACCATTCATGTATATACACATTTGCATTTAAGTAGTGCAGGTCAACAGAATCAAGATTTTGGATGAAGTACCAAACATAACACTTTCTGAATCAACAGATCAACTTGAGCCTGCTTGTGTTCTCATTGGTTGGATTCCTGCTGCCGGGATACCTCTTCTACCACCGGAGACAAATTACAAAGGAGAATGCAGCACTTGATAGACTGTCAGTGAGCCAGTCAGCGCAGGAGACCAACAGCCTCAGACAAACAAATGATTCAGCAAAATATCAAATCAACGGGAACGTCTGAGGTGGAAAACATTTAGGATTGTGAATTATACGCCAGATTTATGAGTTATGATATCATGGCACTTCAGAAACTGAATTATTGGCCTTCGTGTTCAGTCAATGTTGAGTCTTGACAAATATAAAACAGTGTTAAAAAAACAAGCAAATGTGCAATTTAAAGCATCAAACAAGACTTTGACTGTGTGACTGGTCAGGAAGTATTTTCAAGGCTTTTATTATCAATTAGAAAAACTTTATGCCATGACCTACAAATATTAGTCTGCAGTTTTTCTCCATTTATTATTATTGCATT
>NW_020524930.1:0-37062 GCF_003368295.1 Carassius auratus | reverse complement strand
AATTGATGTGCAAAATGCGAAGTGCAAAATGCATGACTGTAAATGTGTGTTTGTGTTTTTTACAGCCATCCATGAATTTCCCAATGATATTTTCACCAACGCTGAGCGGAAGAGCGGCGGTGTGCTGCTGCATATAATAGCGGTAAGAAAGTCCATTTATCTCTCTCTCTTTCCTCAGATTAGCAAAGTACATTAAGAAAATTGCATCACTGAAAGTTTGAGGGAAATTTGATCTGGGTTAGTTTTGCACAGAAGTTTGGTAAATGTATAAAGGAGAGAATTTGGTGAAAGTAATGATGCACGTGCACTGCTGCTGCCCGCGTGATTTGATCTCTTTGCTGTTTTCAGTGTGGGTTAATCCACTGCTAATATGACCAGATTTAACTCCATCAGCCATGAGCAGCACAATTAAGATCTGCCTGTGGTTATGTAACACCGCCGCTCTAATGTTTGCATCACACATGGTTCAGGTCTGAATTATGTATTCACACAAACAATCACAACCTACTGTGTGTGGGATTTCTGTGCTTTGGTGCCCCCTGTGACTGGAAATGATCACGCAAATATAAAAAAATGCTTACACAAAACCAGTAAATCACCCCTAAAGCATGTTAGTAATTTTTATTGTTTATATGTTATTTGCCATAGACACTGGTTATTTTGGGGGTATTTTGCTTCCTTAACATGCCTTCATTCAGACTAGTGGAAAGAAAATATCCAAAATACACATTAAAGTGTATTTTATTATTTGCATATGTAGACTTTTAAAGACTGTTTTCTCAAAATTAGCCCGAAATCAAAAAAAGAATAATTAGGGTTTTTTTTCATCTCATAGGGATTTGTTTGCATATTATTCTTCTGATTTATGTAATGTTTTATGCCTAATCATAGTGTGAAACATACATACATAGATATAGGTACAGCAAACTTGTCTTAAAATGTCTATTATAAGTAAAACCAGTCTATTTGATTACAAGGATGGAAAATCTACGGCGGTTTTAGGTGCAAATCACCTTTGTAAGTAAACAAACGTGTCTGGTGTTATGATGCCATCGTCACACTCATTGCTGAAGGTCATCGTAGTGTCTTCTTAATTGCTTTGGTTTCAAATTGTGGATGAGCAGGAGTTTGTATTGGGTTGGCAGATGATTAAGCTAGATGAGGTGAATGCAGATGTGAATCCAGAGGTTTGGATCAGTCAGGCCTGGAGAGCAAGGACACACTGTGCATGAAGAAGAGGAGAGACGGCGTTCTGGAGCGGACAGCAGGCGAACGCAGCCAGCCGGCTTCTGGAAACTTTCATTTCACAATCGCTTCTCCTCAAAGTGTATATTTAGGAGACAGGAATAGAGACACACAGGGTCAATGGTTGAAAGATAGTAAGTCAGAAACAGATGCATTGCAGGCTTTCAGTCCTGTTGCACATCATTACAGTTTTGTGGTGGAAGCAAACAGCAGTACTGAATGGGGCAACAGAGTTTCTTTTAAATACGCTTTTTTTTTTTTTTTTTACTATACAGCAGGACTTTTTTATCTTTTACTCAAAAAAAAAAAAAACTTAAAAAATGACATTATTGAAATAAAATAAACATAGCTAAAATGTAATAAAGTAAACTGAACTAAACTAAACTAAAGTTTATTTCACATAATTTCCATTGCAAAATTTCAAATTTGAAATAAAAAACCTACAACTGTATATAACTGAAATGAACAAATTTAACAAATACAAAAATATTAATAAAACTTTAAAATGAAAAACAAACCAAATATAAAACTGAAATCTAATTTAAATTACTATAATAGCTATACATATATAATACCTGCTATACAGATCAAAGTTATCTTAGTATTTCTAAACACTTTAATGAAAGTTGTTCAGTCATCTGTAGACTATTTAATAATATTTTAATAATATAATTAGCTTTTATTTTTATATTTTCAGTTTTAATTTTAGTTTTAATTTGAGCAATTTCATTCGTTTCTATTTATCTTAATTTTGTACGTAAGTATTTTAGTTCTTAAACTTGATTCAGTTACGCAGTTACAAAGGCATAATTTCTAAATCTTTGTTTTAACATTATGCTAAAATGTTTTATTTAACCTTTGTCTTTTATGTTTTTCTTTTTTTTTAAGATTTAAGGTTTTTAAGATTTATTTTCTGAGATTTCCATGTACTTTTATGTTTTCAGCTTAAATTCAATTAGTAATTGGTTTTAGTTAACAACAGCAACAACATTGATACACATTGTTAGTCAGCTCTAACTTGCTATGCCATATGCAAACTTTTCCACACTTCTGAGATTTTTACTTGGTTTTGTTTTTCATAGGAGCAACATTTAAGAAGCAGGAGACTTTAATAAAGTTGCGGTGTACCTCATTGGTACTTAAGAGAAATAAGTGAGTTTGGATCAGGTTTCTACAGTCTTCTGTGTCTTCTTACAGGCTCTTTACATGTTCCTGGCTCTGGCGATCGTGTGTGATGACTACTTCGTGACGTCTCTTGAGAAAATCTGTGAGGTAGGATTGAGTAATACTGCTGTACAAATAAGAGCAGCAGAATCTGCGCTGTTCTTCCACTTTGAGGCTTTCAGAAGCTCATAAAACCTACTGCTCCAGATTTGGGTGTTGTCTGTGAATCGTCTGCTGTTGTTGTGTTGTTCAGAAGCTGAATCTGAGCGAGGATGTGGCCGGAGCCACGTTCATGGCGGCGGGGAGCTCAGCGCCCGAACT
The DNA here is from genome assembly GCF_003368295.1 of Carassius auratus. Lineage (NCBI taxonomy): Eukaryota > Metazoa > Chordata > Actinopteri > Cypriniformes > Cyprinidae > Carassius > Carassius auratus. The sequence goes on along the minus strand of NW_020524930.1, from coordinate 34,332 downwards.
CTTCGCCTCTGTTATAGGTAAAGTTACACAACCGTTGTTCCCGGCTCTTCTCGTGCAGCACTTTTACTCATTGTGTCTGTTTCCAGGTGTCTTCATCACTCACGGTGATGTTGGAGTTGGGACGATCGTCGGCTCTGCTGTCTTTAATATCCTCTGCATCATCGGCGTTTGTGGGATCTTTGCTGGACAGGTGTGTTTTGTGCATCTTCTCCAACAGAAGCCTTAGTTCACCTAAATTTGAGTCTCTTCAATCTCAGATGTTAGGTGGATTTTCTTTCTTCAGTAGAACAGTAAAGAAGATTTTGAGCTGAAAACGTGGTCCTTGGTGATGCATAAAATGCAAGTCAATGACTACCATCACTTCGAGAGTCAAAAAAGCACATCAAGCTAAAGAAAATGAAATACTGAGGTCTTATAAAGCGAAATGTTTGGTTTACATGTGAAACATTATCACCTGTAATCCAGAGCCTCTAATAGTTTACAGCGATGTCCGGTTCACAAATGAATCTTTCTTTTGAACCGATTCTCTTTGGTGAACTGTTGGAACAGTTTATTTAATCGGACTGAACCATCTGAAACAGTTTGCATCTCTAAAAGCTCAGATCTACAATCAATCTGACTATAAACCAGCAAAAATAGCACTTATAATATGTACACTTTATGTTATTGCATGTTTACATAAATCGGTGAATCAGTTCATCAAAACAAACAGTCCAAAAGAATCAGTTCGTGGAAAAGAAGTGAGCATTATTTTGATTGAAAATCATCAATATAAGGTGCATTAAAGAAACCAACCCCAAAACACTGATACGAAGGATCTGTAATGAAACAGTTTTTTCCAAATAACCTGAAAAACACTTCATTCTTGAAAATGAAATGGTTCTCTATTGACATCGATGGTTTCATGAAGACTCTTAAACATCCATGGAATCTTTCCAGTCCACAAAAGGTTCTTTATAGTGGAAAGATTATTAAAATTATTGATATAAAATATTTTTTCTCATTAAAATAATTAGAATTTCTTGGGTTTAATTATGTATTTGTTTCATTTATTTTCCTATTTGATGAAAAAAAAAAAAGGATTTTACACAAAATGCACAAAATCTTTATTTCGGAGATAACAACTAGAGGCCTCTGCCTGAATTACATGCACATACACCTACTCAGTTTCATGTAAATCCTAAGTTTATGTATTTAACAGTAGTCTGTGTTGTTGTCTGTAGGTGGTCTTACTGACCCGGTGGGCTGTTTTCCGTGACTCTTTCTTCTACATATTGTCTGTAGTCGCTCTAATTGTGGTGAGTCTCAACTTAATATCTGCTCTGGTATTTCCTATTGACACATTATAGATAGAAATAGAAAGAACTAACTTAAAACCATTTTTTATCTCGTGAAAATACTAAATAAATATAACAGAACTGATTATCTTTTTGTTTGTCTTGTCTTGTGACATCAGTTCATCTATGATGAAAAGATTGTGTGGTGAGTCTGTTTTCATTCGTTTCCTCTCGTGTCAGATTTTTGTGATTTTCCACGTGACGTGTTTGTGATGTTGTGTTTCAGGTGGGAGAGTCTGGTGCTGGTGCTCATGTATGCTGTATATATCCTCATCATGAAGTGAGTTTATTATTTATAATGTCACAAATCATTTCTATTGCAAATAAATGCTGTTCTTTTGAATTCTCTATCCATCAAATAATCCTGAAAAAAATAAATGCATTAGTTTTTTTTCTTCAAAAATATAAAGCAGCACAACTGTTTTCAACATTGATAATAATCAAAACTGTTTCTTGAGTAGAAAATAAGCATATTAGAATGATTTCTGGAGATCAGTGACACTGAAGACCGGAGGAATTCAGAAATAAATGACATTTTACAATATATTCAATTGTATTTATGATCAAACAATCACAGCCTTGGACAGCGGCAGAGATTAAAACTCTCTGGAAGAATATTCTCATTTAGTTTTTGTCTGTATTAGATTTAACGCAAGCATGCAGAAGTTTTTCACGAGACGAGGCGACAAGAACATTGCCAATGGAAACGCAGCGGCCGGCAGTGAACTGGAGGACGGTAAAGACAGTTTAGACTGTAGTTTAGGCTGTAACTGGGACGATCTGTCAGTACCGCTGCTGGGTCCAGGTAAGACTAAACAGACAGGCATATTTCTAAATAACTCATAATCCATAATTCCATGTCACCCTCAGTACAAGTATCCACCTGTCCTCATTTTTTGAACAAATATGGTAGAAAATGTCATACAGACAGAATCACTGCTAGAAATGTAATATGTTAAAAAATCTTTTTCAAGTTTTTAAATATAGTCAGTTATCTCCAAACATCTTTATGTATGTCTACAAAATGAGAAGTGCTATTCATACATACTGTGACTTACTGTGTGATATATTACATTATACTATTATTATTATTAGCTACACGTCACATCTTGCCACTTCACTTTATTATTATTATTAAATTAAGAAGCTCATAGTAAAAAAAAAATACATGCTTTATTAAAAAGCCAAAATTGTAATATATATATTGTTTTTAAATTTGGAAAAATATCTTTGCATAACCTTTTAAGTTATTTAAAAACCATTTAAATTACAATTCAGAAAAACTGTTACTTGAATAATGTTTTCAGTTATTGAATTACAATATTTATAATAAATTACATAAGCAGAAGTTAATAAAAACAATTGTTTTTGCCATATTCTACTGAATAATATATATATATATATATTTTTTTTTTTATTATTATTATTGGTATTAATCTGATTTTATTGATTAGTTTTTTCAAAGGCTTTATTACCAGTAAGATTTTTATTTTTTTAAATATCACATTATTTTTAATTTGAGGGTTAATCCAGGTTATTATTCAGGGAACATTAAGACAAAGATGGTATTTTGGTTGAGTTTGGTGTATCCTTTTAAAATTAGATTTTTAATTTATATTTCTTGGACACCTTGATCTTCTCGTTTATTGCATTTGCTCTGAACAACACGACAGGTGTGGAATTTTGTCCAGATTTATTTTGTCTTTTTGAGAGAAACGTCCTCCTGATCCAGTGTTTGAGAAACCTTGTTTTTCAGCTCTTGAGATCTCAGCACTTTTCTTCTTCCTGCTTCTCTCCGTCTGTGATTGAGAGGTAACATCACTGCCTCATCCATCACTTCAGTCTCTTTTCTCCCTGCTGTCTTTCCACCAGAGTTTGTCTCTTTCCTCATGTCTGTTTCTGGCCTCGATATCTTCACGTTTAACTCTGCCTGTCTGTTTAGTCTTACTAAAGCTTTCTGCTTTTACTGCACACTCTTTCTCTGATGCTTCTCTGAAAATGCAGTAAAAATGGAGTAAATGTCGTTTTACAATATCAAGAAAAAAATCAGTCCTGATATACTCTGTGTGTATTTCACGGATATTTATTTTGTCTTTCTCAAGTCAAGTCCAGTAAGGTTTACAGTCGAGGTTCGGTGCTCATGGTTGATGAAATCATGAATGCCAGTCCTCCGAATTACCGTTTCCCTGAAGCCGGTCTCCGTGTGATGGTCACAAACCACTTCGGACCCAAGACTCGTCTGCGCATGGCCAGCCGTCTCATTATAACAGAGGTACGTCAGACACACCGTGACACAGCAAAAAAATAATTTTTAATTGTATAAAAAGGAATAAAAAATATTGGAATGTTCATCACTATTTAATGAGGTCATATGATGCAATTCCAAGTTTTCCTTTCTCTTTGGAGTGTTTCAAGCTGTTAGTGAACAGAAAAGAAGTTGCAAAGACTAAAGTCTCAAATCCCAAGAGGTATTCTTTATAAAAGTTAAGACGTCCTCCTAAAACGCCTCGTTTAAACACGCCCCCACATGTCTATGTCACTGTGTGGGGAGATTTGCATAACACTGTCCAAATGTTCATGCAAAGAAACAAGGCATAAACTTTTTTTTCTGCTCAGGGAGTAGGGAGCAATTAACACTGTGTAGGGACCATGTCAATGGCAACACAGTTGAGATCACTTCTAATGAGCTGGTTATCTGAATCAGGTGTGTTAACAGAGAGACATGCAAAATGTGTAGAGCTGAGGGGACGAAGACTGGTATTGAGAACCACCTGTGTAGAGAAGCGCTTGTTATTTGTCATTTCTCCGATCACAAATGCAGACATAGTTTTAGGTTTACGTGGCGCGATGCAACACCTAAAAACACAGAATAAGTGTTTAGAATTTATAAGTAAGGTGCGTAATATTTCTGTCAGACACTTTTTCCAATCACAATGCACTAGCTGGATAGCTGGCCAATCAGTGTACGCCTCGCTTTTCAAACGGATTAAAACATAAAACACAACACGTTTTAGAAAGCGGGCATAGAGGAACAACAATAATGTACAGTATGTGGAAATGCATGTGTTTTTATAACCTTTAACTGCATAAACACATTTCATTACACCAAATAAACCAAATAATTTTATTTTAGCAACATCATATGACCTCTTTAAAAAAATATATGCATATATATAGATATGCTGATTTGCTGCTCAAGACACATTTGTAATTTTATAATCAATATTGAAAACTGCTTAATAGTTTTCTGAAAACAGTTTTACATTTTTTCAGGATTCTTTGACAAATAGCCTTTATTTATTCTTTTTATTAGACATAGACATTTATGTAACATTATTATTGTCTCTACTGTCACCTTTGATTGACTTAATGTGTCCTTCCTTACTGAGTAAAAATATTAACTTGTTTTTTAAAATCTATCCGACCTTAAACTTTTGAATGATAGTTCAAGTTCAAATAATTTTTTGAGACTGTTGACTATTATTTTCATCAAAAATCAAAATGAAATTTAATTGTTTATACTGTACATTATAATGTTGTGCTCCCTGAATGGTTTTTAATTTATTGTTGTTGTTTATTTTTCACAAAATCAGTATTCAGTAGTATCAGTATCAGTACTAGTATTAGTATTAGTATCAACCACTGGTGCACTTCTGGAAAAGTGTGTCTCTTGTGTGTAGCGTCAGAGGTTGGTCCAGTCGGCTAATGGTGTGGAGACAGCTGTGGTGGACGGCAAACCAGACATCGAAAATGGAAACATGCCAGAAGACAAAACCACTGAAGAGAAAGAGAGTGAACTCACCTCACCGTTCAGACTTCCAGGTGAGTAAAGGAGAGTTACTGTTACCTTTCAGAAGATCACCCAAAACATTCAGAAAAGAAACGGATGTGACAGAGATGAAAAAGCATCTCAGAAAGAGCATTTTAAGAAGCAAATATAAGCTTTTTAACCTTTGTGCTGTGCTGAAAATTACCTAATGTGGTGTACATGGTAAAAAAAAAAAAAAGGTAAAAAAAAAAGGCTTGCGTCAATAAAATTGCTTGTAAATATGTCATTATGCTATATAAACATCAAATCTTACATTCAACTTTTTTGTCAACTTGTTTTCTTTTAATGTGCATGCACAGGTTTAGTGTTTTAATTTAATATTTAAATTTGGGATTTGGATTTTTGGATCATTTTGGTAATTTCCGTTCAAAAACTGAGATCAGTGAAACCTGTTATCAGTCAGTTCCAAGAACAAATACAAAACCTAATTGAAAGAAAACAAACTGATGAAGTTAAATCCAATATGTGGTAATAATATAGCGTGATGACAGATTTACAAGCAATGTTTTTGAAGGCAGGTCCTTTTTGACCTGGAACACCACAAGTGTAACAAAGTACAAAAATATCCAAATTTATGCCTTGTTATTAAAGGGTTAGTTCACCCAACATTTTTTTTATATAACTCCAACTGGATTCGTCTAAAAGAAGGAAAGGATGTCTCAAAGGTGAGTAAAACGCAGTACATTTCTAAATTTCAGTTTTGGGTGAACTAATCCTTTAACATATCTTGAATTCAATCTTTGTCGTTTACTTTTAATTGTGCAAGGTTTTGTGTTTCTTTTTGGTTCTAATTGATCGAGGCCTCATTCATTTGAGCTCATGCACCTCAGTTTTCCAGTTAAAAAAGCATAATTTGAGGATAATTATGGTATATTTTTGATATTTTTACCATAATATGGTAATAATGTAGTATAATAAGAAATTTACAAGCAATTTTTGTAGGCGGGTCATTTTTGACCCAGGTCAAAAAACTGTGGAAAAATTCCAAAGCGGTTTAATTTTTCAGGGTTAAGAAGCTTTTATACCTGCAATAGGAAAAAGAAAATCTTATGCCAGTCAAAATGACAGGAACACAGCATGAGGATTAAAGGAACAGTATCTAGTTTGTAAGCAAGAGCAGTAAAATAAGTTTATAGCACTGCAGTGTGGTTTAGAAACATTACGTTATGTGTTTCAGACGGCTGTGTGAACGGAACTAAATGGCTGATCTCTTGGCCGCTGTTGTTGATCCTGTACTTCACCATCCCAAACTGTGCCAAGTCTCGCTGGGAGAAATACTTCATGCTCTCCTTCATCCTCTCCACCGTCTGGATCGCCGTCTTTTCCTACTTCATGGTGTGGATGGTAGGTGCCAAATGTCTGTCAGTGTCTCTCTCCGGTTAGTCTGTCTTGTTTTTAGTGAAGCTTTACTCTGTCTTGTAGGTGACGATCATTGGATACACGCTCGGCATTCCCGACGTCATCATGGGCATCACGTTTCTGGCGGCGGGCACGAGCGTCCCGGACTGCATCGCCAGCCTGATCGTGGCTCGTCAAGGTAGATCGATCGCACCCTTCTGATCAATAAAACTGGAGCAGGATGAATTTATCATGAAAAACAGACTCTTTTACCTTCATGTATCTGATTAAAGCACTACGGCACACATAATGTGATTTCCTCTTCCTCTGTCACAATTAATCACTTGACCTCAGACATGGACTGCATCTCAATGCTGCCTGCCCTATACAGAATACAAGATAACATACATAGTATAGGTTTTAGGATGAGTTTGTAATGGTTCTCTTTTGACTTTTCCAGCCACATAAAAATACTGAGGCTCATATAACATGGAAGTTTAAACTTATGTTTCTAAAAGATCAAGTGTGTAATTTCTGGCATGAAAGTACATTTTTATAGTCCGTGTTTTTAAGCCAGTGTTTCAGGATTCTCAAACAAAAGGACAAATAATTTTAGAAACTAAACACTTTATTTTATTTTTTAAAATAATAATAATTCATGTATTTTTGACTAAGAGGCCGCTTACATGACGTTGACAACGTTTTCGGCCAAAAACTGGAAACTTTTTATGCGTTTTGACTGTTTGTTTTCACGACGATGGCGTTTTGGGAACTGAAAACGCATATTTTTGGAAACAGGTTTCAAAGTGCAAGTTTTTTCGTGTAAACACACAAAGCGGGAAACTTTAAAAATGGTGTCGTCATGCACATGGGTAGTACGTGTTAGGTATGTAGCAATGACGTGTTGATTTTAAAGGCAAGCACGAACAAACATACAAACAATGAATGGCAAAGTGCATGGTACTGCTCAAGAGTTTGCTAACGCTTCTTCAGCAAAGTGTGGATTTACTTCAGCAAAATTACAGCAGACATAAAACATAAACTTACAACATAAAATCATCACTTCCCTACACGTAGTGTTTACTAACATGGTGATAGCGCCAACTACTGGTCTGGGATACTTAATATAGCATTTTTGGCCGTTTTCACAGATATGTGTAAACGCAAAACTTTTTGAAAACATTGTGGTGTATACATGAAACTTTTTAAAAATGCAAAGGAAAAACTGGTAACACATTATAATAACTGCACACTATTAATCATTAGTTAAGCATTAGGAAACAGTTAATTCATAATTTATAAAGCATTAATAGACACTAATAAGCTGTTTATAAATACAGATATAAATGCTTTATACTTGATTTAAAAGCATATCTATAATGTATGTAATAATTGTAATAAACTTTATTAATGATCAATTTATCATTTCTCAATGTAGTATAGCATTATTTACACACCGGTTATTAAGGAGTTGTCAGTGGTTCATAAGATCACTTTTGAAATTGTAAGTTAATGATTAATAAACTATTTAAATGTGCATTCATACATCTTATTATTCAGACATATAGTAATAGTTACTTAGTGTTAATAAATGGTTTATTAACATGTATTTCTACTGTAATCCAGGCTTAATTCAGGTAGTTATAAAACATATGTAGTTGTTAGTTAACTATTTTTGTGAGCTCATCTAAAGTGGGGACGATTTATGCATTGTCCTCACTTTAGATGAGCTCACATAAATAGTTAACTGACCACTACTAAATGCTTTATAACTACCTGAATTTACTACATTTACTTACAATTACTTTTTTATTATATGAATCACTGGCAACTCCTAAATAACTGGTTTGTAAATAATGCTATACTTCATTGAGAAATTATAAATTGATCATGAATGAAGTATGACAATACAATTATTAAATGCATTATAGTTAAGTCAGGAATAAAGCATTTATATCTGTGTTTATAAACTACTTATTAATGTCTATTAATGCTTTATAAATGATGAATTATCTGTTTATTAATGCTTAATTAATGATTAATAGTGTGCAGTTGTTATAAAGTGTTGCCGAAAAACTTTTCAGTTTTTGACTACATCATTGCTGTGTAAACGTAGCCTAAATCTTATCTTGTTTTATAAAGTAACGCTTTATGGAAACACTTCTTGTGGCTGCTTTTCTGCTTTCTTTTGTAGTTTTGCGCTTCTATTGAAAAAAGGCTTAGCAATTGATAAAGCATGTAATTTCTGGCACCAAATGCCATTTTTATACTTAAATGCAGTAAAATATATACATTTTGAAATTAGATTTTAGTAAAATGCACTTTATGCGGCTACTTTTCATTTATAGTTTTGCATTGCTATTGTTTTTTTCACCACTTTTTCTTTGCTTTGATTTCACCACCGATAAATGTATTTAATAAGTTATTTTTTTCCCATTTAGTTTAGTCATTTTCCATTGCTACTTTTGGTGATCTCATGACAAGTCACATCACACTTCTTTTGCATTGCTTTAGGAGAAATGGCCTCTGAATCTGCATGATGAGTGAGCATTGCTAGTTCAGTGTGAAAGCGGGTCTCATTTCTGCAGGTCTGGGAGACATGGCCGTGTCCAACACCATCGGCAGTAACGTCTTTGACATTCTGGTGGGGCTCGGCGTTCCCTGGGCGCTGCAGACCATGGCAGTCAGTTATGGATCAGTTGTAAGCACATCCAGCAGCTCTTTCTGCTTGAACTCCTCTCAAACCAGCAGCTTCTGTTGAACACATGAGCACTGAAACACCAGATCTGTTTTCATTGTAATGGTGTAATGGCACTGTGGCATTGTGGGAGATGATGATGCTGTTTCCTCCCTCCGTCCAGGTGATGATAAACAGTCGGGGACTGGTTTACTCCGTGGTTTTGCTGCTGGGATCTGTCGCGCTCACCGTGAGTAAATCAGCAGGTTCTCCTGAGACAATTCGTGACTCAATCTGGATCAGACGCAAGCTGTAGACTTTTTCTGTGACTTCTGCTGAAAAGTTATTAACTTTCGAAAGACAGGTGTGTTGATTTGGAGGAAACCTGGATGCACAGATATGGTGTGGGTCTGTTCATAGTTAAATAATCTCCCTCTGGTATCACAGTTTTGATCATTAAAATAAATAATTATCCTTAAATAGAATAAATAAATCAAAGAATAATAATACAAAAATCGGTTATATATTATTAATGTTAGAAAATAACAAGTAATTTCTAATGTTACTGTTTTTAATTTATGCGCTGAATGTATTTTAAAGAATCAAACTGTCAATTATTTTAAATAAATGATAAAATAATAAAACATAAGTTAATACAAATTGATCCATTTAAAGTAATACTGAGTTTATTATCACCTGATAATATAATGACAATTATTATAAAAATACTTATCCTTAACTAGAATAAATAAATCAAAGAATAATAATACAAAAATCGGTTATACATTATTAATGTTAGAAAATAACAAGTAATTTCTAATGTTACTGTTTTTAATTTATGCGCTGAATGTATTTTAAAGAATCAAACTCTCAATTATTTTAAATAAACAAATAATAAAACATCAGTTAATACAAATTCATCAATTTAAAGTAATATTGAGTTTATTAATCACCTGATAATATAATGAAAATTATTATAAATATAATACATTAATTACAAAGCGATTAGCAAATGCTAAAAATGAATATTGCATTTTTTGTCTGAATATTTTTTTAAATTGTAAAATTAAATCGTAAAATTGTTGATTCTTTTAAATCAAATACTAAAAAATAAAAAAAAATAAAAAATAAACTGAAAACTGTTATACAATTGAAATTTTTATATTCAGCTTAACACTATGATATACAGATGACAATAGTTTAAAATAGAAAGTTATTTTTCTAATGTTAGGAAGTAATTGACGATCGCTTACATTGAATATAAAATGTTTAGTTGCTGAATATTTTATTAGTCCAAAAAAAAGCATCAGTTTAGAAGAAAATGAACAAATTAAATTATTGTTGTTAAGTGACTAAACTGAATATTGCATTTTTCCTTTGTATTTGATGAAAATGTTTTGATTATTAAATTAATAGATTATTTTAAATAAATTAAACAATCCAATCATAAATATTATATGAAACTGTTGAATGGGAAAATGGAATGAAATGAAAGTTATCATTATATAAACAGTTATTTGTAACCTTTTTATGAAGTGAGAATTGCTTAAACTGAAAATTATAGTTTTTTAGGTTAGAAATCGCAAACTTTTGTGTAATTTACTCTCCAGTCAAATCAGAACTGATAGCTGTCACGTGCATGTCTATAGCTTCTCAGTCTGTTGCATTAATCGATGTTTCCTCGTTAGTTAACTCATCCGTTCCTTTGCTTGCTTTGTAATCCTTCAGTTCTCCCTCAGGATCTGTTGGTTCTCGTGTGTGTCACTTCTGTGTTTATTTCAATATTCCAAAACATTGTTATTAATCTTTCTCCGAGTTGTGTTCCTCATCTTTGTGTGTTTCTATACCACGCAACCGAGGCAACAGCCCAGTTCAGTTATTCATTTATAGACTTCAGTCTTACAAATGAGCACTGAACTGCACAAACATAAGCAATATGTAAGTGATTAAAGCTTCATTCCTGTTTTTTTTTGTCACTGCAGATTCTCGGGATTCATCTGAACGGGTGGAAGCTGGACTTCAAGCTGGGCGTCTATGTGCTGGTGCTGTACGCCATCTTCCTCTGCTTCTCTATCATGATCGAATACAACGTCTTCACCTTCGTCAACCTGCCCATGTGTCAGGAAGACTAGACTCCGTATCCCAGAATGCACTGTTCTGATGTCACAAGCTCCAGAACCATCATCACCTCAGACTGGACGAATGCTAGTCTTCATTAGCACCAACACTTTATTCAAGCTTTTGTTTGACTCATCTCACTGTGGACAGAGAAATAGATTCGATCTTCTACTTAAGCTCATTTTCCTGATTCTGACCCCAGAAAGAGGAGGAACTTCTCCTTGGAAGCTCTTCTCTTCTAGTTGAGATCTTTAATGTACCAGAATGCATGGCAAACACGGAGCGTGTGGACGCCTGGATAAGCATTCATCCTTTTCTACATGTCTACACTGATGTGTTTCTTTTTCTTGTCTAACCACTGAATCTCTTCATGAAGAATTTATCGCTCACACAACTGTGAATTATTTTGCAGAATATCACTTTTTTCGGTGAGTTATAAATAAGCAAAACATTTAGAAATGCAAGAGAAACTAACATTCTCTGCTAGTACTGTGTCCTAGAATCAGGTGCGATCTGCCATGCAAATCAGTGCAATCTCATTGGTCTAAAAATCTGCATATTAATCAGCAACAGTGGCAGCTGGCTGTGATTGGTGCAGCGTTGTCTTTCATTGCAGATGGACTAATTTCTCGTCATCTGAAGCATGTCATGCCTGGCTAGGACACTTTCATAATCAGTATTTTTGATCTTGTTTTACTTTTTTTTTTGTAGAAATATCTAAACATCCTTAAAACAGGATAAATTTGCTTGAAAATATTGAGGCATTGAGTTCTTAAGAGTTTGCAAGGAATACAGTATATATTCAAATAAATTAGTTTTAATTAGTTTCTTGCGAATGGTTTTAAGCATAAACCTGAATATTTCGTTTTAGATTTATGTAAACAAGAAATAAGAATAATATTTGGAAATGCAAGAGAAATAAAAGTATTTCTTGTCAAAAATTGTAGGGGAAAAAAAAACAATTCAAATTCTTTAAACCTGACCTAATTTAGTTAGATTTATACTGAAAAATGGAAGAAAAATATTTCTAAACACAAGAGCAATTAAAGAATTGCATGTCATTCCTTGCTAAAAGTAAAAAATATTTTACATTTTAGAAAAACAGACATAAATACTGATAATGAATAATTTTGTTTTGCATATAATTTGTAGAATCTGTGTATTTTTAATCACAAAAAGCAATGTTCCTGTTTCATGGTTTTAGGAGGTTTTGCTGTAGCCTCTTTGAGGGCTCTGTGAATATAAACTTGCCTATAAAGACATTTAATAATCATATTTATTTCTAGATGAGCATCTGTGCTGTGGTTTCTGGTGGTTTTGGTCTGGTCTTATGCTCTTGAGGGACTCTTTCATTGTGAAATGTAGAAATTAGCACTTTAAAGCAAGTGAGTGAGCTATTGGGAGTTAATTAGAAGTGCTTTCCTCTGTCAGACGTGTGTGTTATGTGTATTTGTGTTTGTATTTGAGCATATCAGGGGAAGATCTTCGGACAGACCATCATCTGAACAATCCATGCACTGCAAAAAAAAAAAAAAAAATCAGGTTCTTCCTCTGTATTTTTGACTATTTTTCCAGTACAAATTAAAAAAAAAACTCTTAAATCAAGATACATTTACCTGAAAAGCAAAATTACAAGATATGAAATCTTGTTTACAAAAAAAAAAAAAAAGACAAAACTACATTTCGAATTAACTATATATATATATATATATATATATAAGACTTGAGAAGCTGAATGATGGCTTTTCTGAAACAACTGATAAAACTTAATTGAGTCTAAGCTTAAAACAAGAAAAAATATTTTCCTGCTCAGCAAAATAAACTTACTTAAAAGAGAAAACATTTTTTTTTTAGCTTAAACTCACTCGCTTTTGATGAATTTTTTCACAAAACAAAATAAAGTGAATTTTTGCTTAAAACAAGAAAACATATGTAAAAATAAATAAAATAATTACATTTTCAGAAAACATGATTTGAGATGCAAAGTGACTTAATGTAGGCCTTTTAAGTCTTGTTTTCTATGAATAAAAAATCTTATTTTCTGACCCCATTGGCAGATTTTACCTATTGTTTTAATATTAGTTTATTAAAATATTAGGTCTTGATTTATTTTCAAAATTAAGTACGTTTAAGCTTAAAACTTAAGTGTCTGCAAGTCAGAAAAATTTACTTAAGGGAAAACATTTATCTTTTTTTTTGCCATGTATTTTTTCTTGTTTTAAGGAAAAACTCAAATGTTTATGAACCAAGACTTAATATAAAGTCATTTTGCTTCTCAAATAAATGCTTTGTGATTGATTTAAGAATCTATCTGTACTAAAAAAACGAGTCAAAAACACAGTGTGCAGTGTAAGCCACCATCAGCACATGCCTGCGACTGCAGTGCATTGTGGGACATTCCACTGAGGTGATCTTCGGACACGGCAGCTACAGAACCAAACCTCCTCGGAGATGTTTTCCCATCATGTGGATCCAAACGAAATCCGCAGCTGTTTTTGTGTCGGGAGAACTGGGTTTATGCAATATAAGCACTGCAAAGATCATTTTTTATGAATGTTGGAAGTGAAATAGCAATAGGATGTGGACTCGTAGTGGACACTATGCAGGGAGGATGTGACTGTGCTCTCCAGGGCATTAGCGTCCTCCTCAAACACAGACTAACGAGCCGCCTTGAACTTCTGAGAGGAAGACGAGCTTCAGTGTTTGGTTTGAGCACGTCTGGTGGATCCTCCAAACTCAACTTCATCCAGAGACACTTACCATTGTTTCTCTTGACTTTTTGCACAGACACTTCATGTTTATGCATTTCTGACTGATACTGCAACATTTAAAGAACAAAACCAGGCATTGATGAATATTCTCTAGTGCCATTTTGTAATAAAAAATGGGGTTAAATCTCACAAAAACATGTCCATGGTACATTTCACCCCAAATCACAAGCTAATGTTGTATTTTGCGTATGAAGTCTGTTTTTGTGACACTGATTCATTGATTTAAAGATAATTAAACACATTCCCCTTCAAACTCTCATTGTTTCAATGCCCCCCCCCCACTCCCCATTTTTTATTATTTTATAATTATAATGTATTGAAGCCATGCAGTCTCCACCCAAGAATATCTGTGACTTTTAAGTATAATTGTGACTTTTATCTCACAATTACGACCTTTCCCCCAGAATTCTAAATTTGAATCTCAAAATTCTGACCTTTTTTCTCAGAATTCTTATTTTAAATCTTGCAGTTCTGTTTTTTATTTATTTATTTATCTATTTATTTATTTTTGTCAAAGGGTAAAATAATAAAAAATACTAATTAAGACTTTTTCCCCTCTGAATCCTGGGGGTGGGGGGGGGGTTATATACAAAAGTAAAAAAGAAAAAAAGAAATTGCAGCTCTTTATCTCACAATTCTCAATTTTTATCTTCACAATTTTTTTCTTTATGAAGAACTGCATGAAAAATGTCTGAATTGTCAAATATATTGTCAATAAACAAATAAATAACTATATATATATATTGCTTTACATAATATGAATTCACGGGAAATGTGTATAATTGTCATGAAAATAATGTCGCCATGCAAAAACTCTTGGTTCTTAATAACAGACTTCATTTTCTTTATGCAAAGTATAATATCTTTATTTAATTTATTTAATTTTGGGGTGAATTTTAACCTGGACATTTTCTAGACAGGTTATGAAGGATTTCCCCTATAATGCAGACTTTTACAGCTGTTGGAAGTCATTTGTTCTTTAGATCATTTGTACATACATGCTTTGATCATGTCTGATTTACCATCAGTTGAACTGCTGGGCTCTTCATATCAGACTTGATTTGAGATTTTGTTGTATATTAACACACACACACACACACACATTCTCTGTCTACCAACACAATGATCATATATCTTTTTATGAATCACTTTTTTAACAATTCAAATTCAGACGGCATAATTGTTGTACTTACATATTGTGGATTGTATGGGAACTTACAAATTAAGTGCACACACACATTCAATACGTGTATGAACTGCGACCCCATGCACTGTGACCTCAATGTGATGTGCGATTCATGTCAATGATTATAATAATAAATGTATGATGATCAAAATATAAATGTCTATATTTCATGTAAAGTTAGGTACTATAAACCACTACTGAATACATCTGTAACACGTATATGAATGTATTGTCATGCTTTAATGGACATATCCAACCAATGCATTTTACTGTAAAGCAATAACATGAGAAAAAAGAAGATATATAAATAGATATATGAAAAGAATGATTCCTGTACATTTGTCATATGAAACTTTGAGAAAGGAATGTTTAAAATATGTCACAAATTAAATGATGCCATTTAGACCTGTTTCATCGATCTTGTGGCCTGTTCCCTGTTTTAAATGAGCTGTGTGTGTGTGTAATGAGATGTGAGTAAAGGAGTTCACCCAAAAAAAAAAAAATTGCTGAAAATGTGCTTTTTTTTCTCAAACAATGGCAAGTTTAATTATTGCATCATTACATTACAGCGCAAAGCATCAACACTTGCTGTGCAAAAAAAAAGATACACAAAAGATACACTATATTGCCAAAAGTCAAACCTGTTCATATGAAGGGGGGTGGTCGAATACTTTTGGCAATTTCCATGAGTGCAAATCTTTATATTTAGCATGTCATGCTATTCTAGAAAAAGTGCTTAATTTTATAGCAATAGTTTGGACAGGACCCTTTTCTATTCTAACATGGCACATAATAATAATAATAATAATAATAATTTATGAAAACAGTATTGGAAGTTTTGGTCTAAAATGACTGTAACCATATGTACAAGTCATTGGTGTTTGGTGATGAGTTTTTGGCTCAAGGTCAAAGGTGTTCAGCTGGCTTGTTAGAAAACAAAAGGGTCATGTCCAAACTATTGCTATAAAATTAAAAGCACACAATTACCTAGAATATCATGTATCATGTAGAATATCATTACATAAAGTATGCTTAAACGTCAAGATTTGTACTCATGGAAATTACTGAAGTAGTCAAACCAGTTCATTAGAAGAAGGTGTCCCAATAGGCCTATATTCTCCCCTGTATTCCTCAAATGTGTCTCCTTGTTTCTACGGCTTAACCTAAGCCTCATGTCAATGCATTGAAATTAGTTTCCCAGTCATAGTCTAACAGGGCACGGAATCCCAAAATGAAACCAATCCATCTTCCACGTGATATATTTCAAATGATTGAATTAATTGACCAGCAGGTGGCAGACTAACATCACTGTTTGATTAACAGAGCTTCCCAGTATCGCATCACCGGAACTATTAAGTGTTATGTCATATTTGCATTCTTAAGTCGCACTTAAGTGTCTCAGAGCTTCTACATCAAATACAAAAAACCTTAACCAAGTGGAATTTGCTTAAAATAAAAATAAAAAGATCTCAAGCACAGTTTGCAACAACAAAAGTTGACAAAAAGTAAGCAGCATTTGAGCACCGCTGAGACTTGCTTTTTGATCATTTACTATCTGTTGCAACACATCTGACCATTTGAAAGTGTGACTTTAAGTGTGCAAATATGTTTGTTTGGGTCACTTAATGTGTATTAATTATGTGTGACAGAATAAATGCATTGGAATTAAATCTTATGCAGTCTGTTCTAACCATTTAAAAAATCTCCTGAGTGAGCATCATCATCATCTGCGCTTTTAAAAATGAATGATGTTTGATTTTATGGAGTATTTGTTTCTGAGAGTTATAAAACATCTGCAAGGACTTAACTCACTCATTTTTTTCAGCTTAAACTTCTTATTAAGGGAGCAATTCAGCAGCTGTGAGTGTTGGAGCATTTGCTTCATAATTACAGTAGTTTGACAGTAAAGCTGTGATTCTGCTCCATCAGTCGAGCGGATATATAACAGCCTGCGAGGTTACTATGTCAGGCCTTTTTCAGCATTATACTGCCTCTAGCTGAATGACTGTCCTTTTCAAAACTGCATATCATTTTTCATCTATGGCCACTTTATTCTTTACATAGATACATAAAAATCATATTGGTGCAGACTTGTATGCATGTATTTATGTATTTATTTATTCATGTACATACAGATCACGTTCAAGTAAACATTTTTATTTACTTTTCCTTGAATAATTTTGTTTTTGTTTTTATTTAGTTATTTACACATCACATTCAAGCACACTTGTGTTTATATCTAGTTTGTTAATGTTAAAATGCCTTTTAATGTATATATTATCATTGTTTCTACCCTCAACCAAGACTTTAAACGTTAAACTTCACAAACAGTTTTAATCCAAGATAAATGTGACCAATAATGGCTTTGCAACTGAATCTGTAGAAGTACAAATAAGTGCATTAAATCAACAAAAATGATAGAAAAATAATAAGACAGCGTAATGAGAGTGTTAAAAGATGATAGAGATCAAATGACTTTCTCCATCTGTGATATCTGAACTCTGAGTGACTATAGACTCACACTAGGGGCTTGGTGCTAATAAGTGGATCTCTTGTGCTAATGAACCTCTGTACTGTACAGTATAACAACCAGATGATCCTGGCACTTTTCATGTTTGTCTGTGGTTATCAATGTTGGAGAGTAACTAGTATACATTACTGTAGTCTTGTACAGTTACTGAGAAAAATGTGTCATTAAATCACAGCTACACTCTAAAAATGGCTGGGTTAAAAATAACCCAATTGGCAACCCAGCACTGGGTAAATATTGGACAGAACACGTGCTGGGTTAAAGTAACCCAGCATGCTGGTTTACACATTTTAACCCAGCATGCTGGGTTATTGAGAAACCCAAGATAGAGTCATTTTTACCATTTGTGGGTTTGCATTTTTATGATTCTGGGTTATTCTTGCTGGGTTATTCTCATAATTTCACTTTTGCTTAACAAAGCAATCATGGATTAATAAATAATGAAGAATACAGATTATTTAGACTGTTAAAAAATATTTTTAATGCCATCTGACATTCAAAAATTTGTACCAATGACAAACAACATGGAATTTTCCCTTTTTTTGTTTCCAGCAAATGCAAAATAAATAAATAAAAATCACAGAAATACAGTTGCAATAAATAAGAAAATTATTTCTGAATGACCTGTGTCTAGCTGTTTAACTATTACATTTTGAGATTTTTAGCTATTTAAATACACAGTGAAATGACATTGACAATTAACATTCTTTAAATTTAAATGTAAAATCATTTAAAGATGTCCTTAAATTTATATCAAGTATATAAAGACTACTACGTAGGTAGATGTGCACTACTTAGGGTAGTTCAACATATATAGTTCACCCAAAAATGAAAATTCTGTCATTTATTATTCAACTTCATGTCGTTACAAACCCGTAAGACCTTCCTTCATCTTCAGAACACAAGTTAAGATATTTTCGTTGATATTCGAGAGCTTTCAGACCAGGGTGAATAATTATTGACAATTTTCATTTTTGGGTGAACTATTGTCAAACACTTAAGCTCTGAAGCAAAGATCTACACCTGAGAGCAGTGTAGCCTGCTATAGAGCCTGTCAACGGAAGGACAATTTTCAAAAGGAATTGCAAAATTATATTTTCAATTGTGTTTTCCACATGTGACAAATTGTAACAAAATCCAAACACAATTGCAAATCTTGAACAAAAACACTGAACAAAAATTACTGTTTCAGTTTTTTATGAATGCACAGTGACTGCCAAATTTCAAATGGAGAAACAAAGTCAGTTTGTAGCTGTATTTTCCATGTATTATGAGTAATAAGCCTGTCATATTGATCAAATACTGCATCATAGCAGCTTACAGTATTAAATAGGAAAATAGTGTGTAATAATGCAAAGGGACAAAAGTAAACACTCAGTTTTCAGTTAAAGTCAATTCGTCATTGATTCAGTGATGTATCGTCCCTCTGTGCAATCAAGTGGATGATATCGCTTGATATTAATTGTCCCCAACTAAAGAAAAACAAGGAACCAAAACTCCATCAGTGACAGAATGGAGAAAAAAACCTTGGGAGAAACCAGGCTCAGTTGGGGTCAGTTCTCCTCTGACCAGATGAAACCAGTAGTTCAATTCCAGACTGCAGCAAAGTCAGATTGTGCAGAAGAATCATCTGTTTCCTGTGGTCTTGTCCTGGTGCTCCTCTGAGACAAGGTCTTTACAGGGGATCTGTATCTGGGGCTCTAGTTGTCCTGGTCTCCGCTGTCTTTCAGGGATGTAGAGGTCCTTTCTAGGTGCTGATCCACCATCTGGTCTGGATACGTACTGGATACGGGTGGCTAGGGTGGCCTCGGAATAAGAGAGAAGCAGACTAATGTTAGCATAGATGCAACATAAGAACAAGTACATGAGGTTTTATGAATTACCATGTCTGTTTTTTCACTGTGTCGCACGTTACCTGCCAAAACTCAAATGGAATCTTTAGCATCTGAATTTCCAATGCCTCAAATTGAAAACTGTCAATTTTTGCCAGAGGTGGGACCATACTATGTAGAGTGTTTGTTTTGGGAGGTGATGTCACTCAAAGACAATTGTGCCAAATGCTTTTAACAATGGAGGTTAAGGCACTACTAAAGGCAGCTGCCGCTCCGAGAGATGTGTGATAAAGAACAGACAGTGCAACCCGGATCTTCCTCTATTCTTGGCACCTCACACAATAAATAATTCTGTCATTTTTACCCCAAATGCAGCTACTATCCCCTGCTAACAGTTATAACCACATGGTACTATTGGTCAATATTTACCATTAACCAAATGCTTTTCACCTGATGAATAAAATATAGGTTAAGATGCAGCTAGGTAATAAGAGTAGAACTGCAATGTTGTTTGCTGACGTGCATCAGAGTGCAAACAGTGAGAGATTTGGGGTAAAAACTACAGAATATATCCCAATAAAAAACGCCCCATAGTATAGTCCCACGCTTGACACAAATTGACAGCTTTCTGTGTAAGGCATCTGAAATACAAATGCTTTTCAATTGAGTTTGGACTATTTCACAATGTATATGTCCACATGTGGAAAAATACAATTAAATATACAATTTGCAATTCCTTTTGAAAATAGTGCAGAATATCCTTACCTGTCCATTGATTATGATCAATGCCTGAGAGATCTGCTGGCATTTTTAAATCGCCACGACAATTGGATGGGGTTTTGTGGACTCTGCTCAGTTAAAGAATTCCATGTTTGTTCCAACCTTTAAAATAACGTTTAAAAAAAGAAAAAATACAAATTGTTTTAATAACAGTGATTCAGTTCAATTAACTGTGTGAAGTTAATCATGAAATTGACCCATCGTGATTATTTGTTAAATTCACCTATGAGTTGGTCTACAGAAGCAGGATATGATATAGTGATTGGCTGAAAGGTGTGCTTTCAAACTGTCTAATCAATGGGATGTTCCAGTCATTATAAATCACAGTTTTATGTTAATATGATGGCTATATCAAACACACACCGTCACTGGCACAGATAAGGGAGATCACACTGCATGCGCACACAGACATTTCTATGACAAGTCACGTAGGTAAAACAGTCCATATATAAACACTTATAGATGTACCAAAGTGATAAGGACAAGTCAAAAACACGATCTGGAAAATTAATATGATGTTTACGCTCATAAATTAGGTACATTCTGGTGCAGCTTTAACTATAGCACGAAATACAAATATATGTGCGTTTAAGTTACATGAGGGTTAACGTTAGTTGATTATCACAGACAAACAATTATGTAAAATGTATAATAAACACGAACGTACCGTTAGACGCCTCAATAAGACTGCACTCAACGAGTTTTTCTCTCACAAATGTATCCATGCGCTTTTCTGACAGGAAAAAAACACATTTTGAATTATAATTTGTATGTAAAAAGACTTTATAAACCACAAAAGCATCAAATCACTTCACTAACGTCGTTTGAAATGCCCTGAGACGTTGATTATTTTCCGGGAATCACTTTGTTCGAGGATTACTGAACCGGTTTATTTGAACTGGATCGTCGGTTCTTTTAGACCTGCAGTCCGACTATATTCTACGTAATTTCTATGATTTACATGTCGATATGGACAACTGCAGGCGTTTACATTAGAGCAGAAAGTCGTATTCACTTTTTGAACTCATTTGACTCACTTAAATATCAAATTCGCTTTTCAGTGTCAGAAACTACTTTTTCCTCTATTTTCACAGGTATTCGCATATTTCAGCCATCCGTCACTGTCTGAAACTTAATAAAACTGTATTAATCTGTCGTCTCAGATACCTTAACACGATTATGCGAGTCACGTAACGTAGGTTGGCCGTTTGAGGTAAACAGTTCATCATTTAACGTAAATAATGTTGGCCTGTAGACGTTTAACAGTATTGTTGCTGCAAAAAAAAAGTTATAATTCTGCCAATTTAAAGTAATTATTAATAAAAACATTAAATAAACTTACCTTAAAACAGTTGAAAGCCGCAGCTTTGCCCCGTTGTTCTTCCAAAATGACAGTTAGGGAGCGATTTAAACATCTTCAAGGCGCGTTAAATAACCCAGCGCTGGCCTGAAACAACCCAGCGACGCAACCCAGCAGGTTTAACCCAACACCTGGTAAATTGAAACTACCCAAAAGTGTTTAAAAATAAATAAAATAACCCAACAAAATGACCCAACAGACTCAACCCAGCATTTTGAGTTAAAAAATAACCCAGCCGTTTTTAGAGTGTATACATATGAAAATGTAAACCATTACAAAAGAGCTTACATCTGAACATTTACACACACACACACACACACACACACTCACACACACACACACACACACACACACACACTTAATTGATTTATTTATTGTGTCAGGAGTTTAGGATGCGGAGTAGGACACATGCTTATTCAATAACTGTTTTATTTGGATTTATGTATATGCTTTATTTCTTTTAATTAATTTTTTTTCCAAGTTGTTGTTAGATGTCAGTGTTTCTTGTCATAACTATGCAAAGATTTGATTTCAAAAACAGTATCATAGCTGTTAAACTATATGTTTTTAAATGTTTTGGTGGCTGTGTTTTAAAATGATTTTTTTCTAATCTAAATTCAAGTGATGAAGTGATGAAAATGAATAACTATAGTAATCAAATCTAATCAGTTACATATGTTAATAAAGTAACTGAAATAGTTACACTACTAGTTACATAATAATTAGGGTAACTTGCAAGCTGTAACCTATTGCATTTCCAAAGTAACCCTACACTGGTGGCTATCTAGTCACCTAACTACATTTTTCAATTAAATTTCCTTTCATTTGTAAAGGCTTTGTTAATAAATAAATAAATAAAAAAGGTTACGTTTATAAATTATTGTCACTCGAAAGTAAGAGTCGACTCTGAATCATCGAAACGAGTCGTTTTTAAAACGAATCCCAAGACGTTTCATGTTGACGTCAACATCATATATTAGCATATTGCCCGCCCACTTGTTGGTCTCTTCCGGTCTCTTCGCGTTGGTCTGAATGAAAACGCTAATTCATTCTTTGCCACTAGAGGCCGCTTTTGAAGCGTAAAATAGCAGTTTCCACGTTAACGCTGTACACAAAGCAGCACTTCGTTCACAAACACTGCTTTATCAGGCGTCACAGGCATGATCCAATCGACCAATCACAGCAGATTAGCGTCACTCCAGGGAGGGGTTTGGAAAAATGAATCGTTCAGCGAGTAAGGTAAAATAAGACAAAGGCGGGTGTTTTTTTTTTGACCTTGCATGCATGTCAACCTATTGTTGGGGACTCCCCAAACCCAAATAGGAGCCTTTCTTCACCCATAATGGGGCACTTTAATGTCTTTCAAATGTGTGTTAAACTATAAAGCTATTATTGTTTGTGTAGGCTAATAATCATGGTACTGCAGGTCAAACTTGATGTGCAATTTATCGTGCCATAAACTTAACTTTAAATTGAAATTAACCATTGATGCATGTAGACAATTAGTCCTCAGTAACTTCTGTCCATCTAGCAAGAAATAGCGAGTCTCAGTTGTGCTTTCCAAACAAAACCTGCCAGCACACAAGACACATTTCAATTCAATTATGGTTTGAACCTACCTGTCATGGTAGACTTCCCAAATGAACCATTTGCAATTCTGGATTAGTTCCATAAATTGGCTTTAAAAACTAAAAATGGCAGAATTCCCTCACCACAAAACTGTTTAACCTTTGACTGCCGAAGTTAACAAATCCTGATGGTGGATCCTGAGCGCTCTAATGGAAGCCTGTGGATGTTTGGTATGATGGAGTTCATGAGCATTAGTGTTGGACGATGCCCAAGTCACACTTTTACGGCTGAGTATGTGACTGCAGGAAGCTGAACCTTCATTATAAATCTGCCTGAGTGTTATTAATGCAAATTGCTTTTTTGATATTATGCTGCATCGTTGTATTGAAATCCATAATGTACACAAAACCGAGAAATGTTGTCAGTAACCTGGAAGCCTGAACACTCTGCGTTCCCGCACCTTTTAACAAATGAATTTCTGTGACTTTTCCAGTCATTCAAGATTGCTGGATAAAAAAACAAAAAAACAAAAACAAATCATATGTAGTTTGCAAGTACTTTTAGCATATAAAAAGATATAATAAAAGAAATAGAATATAATGTTTTTTTATTTTTTTATTATTATACATACATTCATATGATTTAATATGGCTTGGAAATCACAATTTTAAAAATGTAATTTATGATTACTTGGTTTGTCTGGATAAGAGGATTACAAATCATATATTTAACTTTTATATAAATATTTCATTTTTTATTAATGATTTTAAAATCATTGTATGCATATCAGGGTTGTTATAATTAATTGAAACTCAAATTAAAACAAAAAATTTAAATATAAAAAGTATTTAAATAAAAGTTAAAACTAAAATGCTCTAAAAATACAAACATCGACATTTACATTTTTTTACAAAAAACAACAAAATGACTAAAACCAAATTAAAATGAAAATGGGATATATATATTAAAATATAATTACAAATATTAATAAACTATAATAGTATGATGATACTATAATTACACTTAATATACATATATATATATATATATACATGTAAGTGTAATTTTAGTATCAATATTTAGTATATTAATATTATTTTATTAACTGCATTGCTTGGAAATCACAATTTTAAAAATGAATCTGTGTTTTTTATTTTGTCGTTCAATTTTAATTTAAAAGTACATTTCTATTTAGTATAGAAATGTCTTTTTTAGTCATTACTTGTATGCATCTCAGGGTTATTGTACTTAATTCAAACTAAAATTCAAACTACAATTTAAGATAAAAAATTTAATTTTATGAACTTTATATACTAAAATAGTGCGTACTGATGCATACTGTATATTCAAATGATTGAATTAAATACAAACCATTATTTAAATTTCATAAATCTGAAATTTCCAGGTTTCCTTTCTCAGAAGTAACCTATGCAATACAGTGCTTGCTTTTATAAAGAGTTTAATCTATTAAAACACATGATTGACACCCAGTGTCATTTCTTCAATCCTGTGCTGTAATGCTTTAGGCTCTTTTGAAAGTGCAACCGGTTACATTTGCAATGAAAAGATGATGAAATGCAATGCGAAGGTAGATATCATGCATTGAATACTTTTTTCTAATGCATTATATATACAGGCCTCAAGTCAAGTGTTTCCATCTTTCTCTCTTTGTCGTTTTTGAGCACTAAACACACATTTGAAGGCTTGCGACCCTTTGACTGGTTTTAGAGCGAGGCTGAATCTTTAATGCTGTAAAGCAAATGTAAGAATGCCTAAGGGGCTGCTGACATCTGAACGGGGTTTATTGATGCATTTCGAATGAATGATGATGTTCCTCCATCTCTTTGCTTTTCACTGTGAATGATAACAAGTCTGTGTCTCAGGATTGTGCACAAATCAATTCCTTTCAATTATTTTTAGAATACCACATGCTTAATATCTGCACACTTACATATATTTGTCTAATTACTCTTTACAATTTACAGTATGTGATTAGATACTGTAGTAAACACTTAAACTACTAAATTATAGATCATAGTGCATTGCTGTATTCACTCTTGTTTTGAGCTGAAAGTTAGGGCTGAATCTTAAATATTTATCGAGAAAAAAAAATGTTTTTGCACAGTAATATATGTATTCAGATGTAGCTGCTGCATCCATGTCTCACACAAATAGATTCTGGCATCCAATAACAAAAATAGATTTTGATGTTAATGTTGTTGTTGAAAATTAATTAATTAATTAATTAATTAATACAATTGTGGGGGTAAATTGCCATATTAAATCGAATAAATAAATAAATAAAATATCAATTTAAATTAAATTATATTTTAAATTATATTTTATAAATTAAATTATATTTTTAATTCAATTATATTTTATAAAATGAATTTATTTATTATATATTTAAATTAAATTCAATTATATTTTATAAAATGAATTTATATATGCAACACTGTAAAATAATTTTATGCAAATCTGTAAAAACAAGGCCTTAAATAAAATAAAATGATTGATTCATTAAATATGTTTCTTTCCTTTTTTGTAATTATTCCAGTTTTGGTGTTTGGATCAAATTACATTTACAAAAGGGATTTTACATGCTTAGAAAACATTAAAAGCAAGTAAAGTATCTGCTTTAATGTTTCAAATAACTTTAGTGAAAAATGTCAAAATATGGTTGAAATAACATGCCATTATCATATACAGCATAACAAATACAACAAATTTATTAAATAAGTGATCATACAAATTGGTCTTGTTCTAAATATTTTTTGTTTAATTATTGTTACACTGAATGTCATTTTAGTGTGTGTCTTTTGATAATCATGGTCATAAATGTATGATAGTAATTATTTTCTGCTTAGAAAAATAATAAAACAGGAGCATTTCTAATGTATGGAGAGAAAAAAAATTAAAGCTGTATTATTAAACTTTTATTGTTTTGATGTTTGAAAAAACCCTTTTTTGCCTTTGATCCTCATTTTTCAGTAAAACTATATTAAATAGTTGAACTGAAACAGAATATGTTTAATGTGTCAACGATGCACCAAACAAAAAATGTAAGAGTTGCACAAATGAGTTTTACAGTATTTCTACATTTATAAAGTTTTCAGTGCTGCACATCTTGAAATTATAATCACCGTCATTCTCACGTGTATATGTGTGTAGTGCTAAAAGACTATTATTGACTATTATTGTTAGTGCATGAATATTTCTCTCTGGTACGATTCGTAAAAAAACATGCAATCAGTGTTGTGTTTTTTTTAAACAATATTAAAGTAAATGGTATGTTGCCATTTGAACCATTGTACCGTAGAGAGAAACTCAAGCTGTCTGATGGTGGGTGGACACTAAAGTAGACGAATTCTCAAAAAACACAATACGCAGCGAAGTGAGTCAACATCCACCGAGACCGCCCACCATATGCAGGTGGCAATAAATGAATGTTGCTGAAATAGAATACATCAGGTTGCTACATGTGCTGAATAAATCAGACAAGGAGGGTAAATGGTTTTCGCATTCGCACCGTGTAGAGAGGGAAGGCTGTTTTAATTCCACAGTGTCCAGGCCTTAGAGTTTTTTTGGAATCAGTTTCACGCTGTGTGGCTTTAGAAAGGTGAGTCCCTGCTGATGGGGGTCACGCGTAATTTATTTCATTTTCCCAGATGCCATTTACCCTTCCATCTGCTTCCGCAGACACGGTGTGTTTACTCAAACATTAGAAGAACTGATTTAAACAGGGGCTGAGATGGAAACGCTGTGATCTTCTGTTCATGTGTGAAAATGTGTGGGGTGATCGGACAGCACAGGGGTTGCCAGGTCTGCGTAACAAAACTGGGCCTTTGACCAATCAGAAATAGCCCAGTGACCATACACAAACTCGATCAGAACTCGAAATATATGCAATTGCCATACCTAAAAACTGTCATTGTTATGCAAATTGAAAAACAATATATTGTAGTGATTATACAGACAGCTCAAAGGCTCCTTACCTGTGGCTGTCCACCACAATTTTATCATTTGTAGAATATAAAATATTTAAATTCAAATATAATTTATGCGGAATGTCAAACCAGGGGGAAAATTCCATGGGAATGCAGACTTGTCCAACCCTGGACTAGCAATTCTGTTAGCATAAAAACCAGATGACAAAACCCTTTTTTATTTTTTATTATTAAATACCACTGAATCCTCAAACAAAAGTGTAAAAAAGCAAATACACAAGTGGTATATATAATAATTATAATAACAATGATAGCAATAATAATCAATATACCAACCAAGTGGTAGTGCATTCACTGACTTTTTCCTAAACAATTCCATAAAGGTCATCGCACACAAATTTCTTTCTTTTTCCTCTCATTCTCATTTCTTTAAATGTCAACACATCATAATACACAAGTGCAAACACATACTGCAGGCATGTAGGACTACTCCCCAACATTTGGTCTAAACATCAACCTGACCTAACTAGCTCCCTTATTGATAAATTCATTGCACACTTTTTCCATTCCCGCATTCATTACTTGCAAGAGAGGAAAATATCTGATGCACCTCAGCAACAGGAAGTCACACACACAAAAAAAGTGGATGGAAACAGTTTGGTCTCTCAAACAAGTATTTTGCACCACAGTCCGTTTGCTACTGTACAGAAAGAAAACAGCTTGGTTGTTCATTGTGGTTGTTCGTCCAACTGTGGTGAACGAATTATAAAACATTGTTTTTATTTATTTTATTTTTTACAACAGCTCATATTTGCTTGATTTACTTCAGTTCACAACAGGATGCAGCACTTCATGATGCTGGACCCCAAAACAGTTAATCAGTTCTTATCTGGTGGTTTGAATGCTTATTGTTGGCTCCAAGTCAAACAAGATCCTTCATTTTGGTTCCTTGGTCATGTATCCATCATCTCCCGTGCTGAAGTGGGTTCATGTGGAAGGCTTGTGGCATTAGGAAGAGCTTGTCCATGTCCCACCGAGTTCTGCTGGACTTCCATGGGAATTCCGGTTGTGTTCTCTCGATTTGGGAATTCATGCGACTGTTTCCGGTACTCGAGAAAGGTGCATGCCTTGGTCGCGATGGCCACCACATTCTTGCCAACGAAGATGGTGGAAACCCGGCTGTCCTGGAAGACCACCATGTTGACGCCACGTATGAGGATGGTGACGATGTTAATGGTGACCAGACTGAGAAGAGGATAGAGCATCATCTTCTGGGGCGACACGTGGTCACCTTGCACGCTGATCTCGCTCAGGGACACACAGGGAAGAATCAGAAGCAAAATGTAGCAGTAGAAGAACATCAAACCTTCCGCCCAAATGGGCAAACCAGTCCGCTGTGGCTCCCAAAGATTTGCCTGCATATCCAGCAGGTCCAGCAAATCCAGAGCCACCCAGAAAAGCCGACCCCTCATGTCTTCTTTCCTCCGAAAGGTACGGACATATTCCATGCTGTCCAGAGCCACCAGAACTAGATAGAGGCCTGGCACACAAATAGATAACAATAAAGTCAAAGCCTTCCGGGCGACAGTCTCCAGACTCTTGCGATCAGCTTTACAGTTCTGGAAGACAAAGTAAAGTTTGATCTCCAGCACAAAGATATAGAGGAACCAAAGGATCATGGCGTATCCTCGTCGAGCCGTCCGCACTTCTGCTCCAACCCAAACTGCCACATAGCGAAGGACGATAAGAAAGCAGATGTCCCCAACAAGTACAATGATGCAGACGCCGATCTTTCGTGGTCCCTGATTCTGCTCCACCAGGTAGGCGTCCATGAAGGCCATGCTGGTCATGATGACAATGGTGGTAAGACACACATGCCGCTTGTCCGGTGGTGGCAACACCATGCTGAGGGCCACCACCGCATGCACTCACTCACAGCAATGTTGTCCACTCTGTTGCACTTGGGTTTGAAGGACTCTTGAAGTTGCAGGTCGAGCTTTGTAGGACTGGTTGGAGCGGTTGTTTTTCAACCCTTTGAAGGCATTTGCATTTCCAGTATTTTGTAAACTTGACCCAGGAACAAAGTAAAAAGAAATTACTCTACTAAAAAGCTAATTGCTCCCAGTTGACAGTTTGATTCACACTGCTTTGCTAGGGTTGTATTGATTGGAAATCTGAAGGATAAGCGTTAAATGGTACAGAGGGCCAAAAAAGTATATATATATACACTAGGTCTTCTTTGAAAAGGAAATGCAACTGTTGAAGACTGAAGAGAGCTGTTTCACGATCTTGGTCTCTGCAAATGATTCTTCTCTGATTGATTGTAAATCTGAAGGAACAGTTCTAAATTTTACAAAGTTTCAAAAAAAAGTCCAGACCAAACTTTTTCAATAAAAATACCACTCTTGAAAACCAAAGGGACCTGTTTCACAGTCTTGGTCTTGGAAGATAGTTCTTCACTGATGCACTAAATGAAAGAGAAATCTGCCCATTAATCAACAGGGTCAAGCTTTAATGTGCTGGTTGGAGTGGCTGCCATTTCAACCCAGTTCTGCTAACTTTGAAGGTATTAACATTTCCAATGGTTTGTAAACCTGATGCAGGAATAAAGTAAAAATAACTTATTTTACTAAAAAAAGCAGTTGTTTCCAACTGACAGTTGATTTACTGCTTTGCGAGGGTTGAACTGATTGTAAATCTGAAGAAATAGCGTAAAATGATACAAAGTTTCAAAAAAGATCCAGATCAGGATTAGGTGTCAATGGAAAGCAACTTTTGAAAAACCATAGCGAACTGTGAAAACCTTGTTCTTGGTCCGACTTGGGCTATAAATCAGCGGGATCAAGCTTGGCTGGTTGGAGGTGCTGCTTTTTCAACCCAATTCTGTGCATTTTGAAGGCATTTGCATATCCAATATGTCATAAACGAAGCAGGAACAGAGTAAAAGATCTTATTCTTTTAAAAAGCCAATTGCTTCCGACTGACAGTTTAATTCACACTGCATTGCAAGAGTCTTCTTAAATGATACAGAGAGCCAAAAAGGTCTAGAGCAGGGTTACTTTGCAATGGAAATCAACTCTTATAGGACCAAAGGGAACTTGCGTTTCACAATGCTGGTCTTGGCAGATGATTCTTCCCCACCACACTAAATGAAGAGAAATTTGCTCATGAAATCAGCGTTGTATTGATCCTGTTAGACCGCACGCCTGCCCGACCTCAGCATTCTTGATGAGACGGTATAACTTTCCTCTTCACGGTCATGCGATTGGAAGGTAATGTGTTGTATACATGGGCTTTCCCGGAAACTTTGCATTGCATTGCTGGATTGTGGGTCAGAGTTCTCTAAGCTAAGTATTGTTGTGGTAGGTTGTTTTTCTTGTAACAGGAAGCTAACTGAGAAAATCAAGCATAGGAACTGAATGTTCAGACCATTGATACTCAGCAATTTACCGAGCAACATTTGTTTGCATCTGCCAATGTGGAATTGTCAGCAGTGGAAGATTGACTCTTGAGGGTGTGGTCTTCATCCATAGATCATCCGGACATGAGGTCAGTGGCTCCAGGGCTCCACATCTGTCTATGGCTCCCCCAGAGGGAATCTCTTTTACTGGGCTTTAGTTTCATCCTCGGCCTGCTATTCTGACACAACCTGGAAACAGAGGAAAGAAAAGGAGCTGTCAGCCAACAATGTGGATAATAAATCACGCTCATCGCTCGGAACAGCATATTCAGTCCTGCCATGTGTCAGCATCATTTAAAGACATGTGATAACAACATTGGGGAAATACACTGTTACATAGCCACTTATTCATTTGCACTTTTTAATAATACAAGGGGAGACTCACAAAACCAAGACAGCCCAAGCAATTCAAGTGGAAGCCAAGCAATTCTAAAAATGATTTATTCTTCCTTTTTTTGTCTTGTTACCATTACAAATTTCTCTACATTTTTAAATCAGGGGTACTTTAGAAGGGAAAATGTCTTGTTTTGGTAAAGTCTAGTCTCTGAAGACATTATGGCTTAAAATGAGAAGAAAAAAAAGATCCTGTATACAAATACTGATAGATATGCTGATAAGATGTTTACTTTATTCTGATATTTTTGTCTTTTTGTTTTTTAACCAAATATAACTTAAAGAGCCAGTAAAATTGAAAATTCTAAGCTTCCTATCACTGTTTATAAGTCCTGTACATCAGGTTTAAAAAAACATTGCATTTTGTCAAAATATCATTTTAAAATTACCTCAATTCTCAGAGATCCCCAAACGGTTCGCGCAAAGCTGTTCAAAAGATTCAGTTTCCTTAAACCCCACCTTTCGGTAGCATACTGTATTCTGATTTGGTCAAACTAACATAGTCAGGTTTGATTGGTTTTTCCGCACACACCTCCAAGGTAAACTATGCGTTAGCATCTGTTTGGGGTGGAATTAGGTCTTATTCCTCTCATCGCGAAACAAACCGTAAAATAAAAAAACTAGAACAGTCTCGCTGCTTTTTCTTCTGTGTGTGTATTCTTCATTCTTTGGCAGTGAAAATAAAACAAACTTGCCTTTACAATTAAAAATCACACTGGGGGGGGCAGGTCAGGAGTTTTCGTTTCTCCCAAGACGGTAGGCGGAGATTATTATGCAAGTGTTTCCTAGTGACGTACATAGAGGATGGGCAAAAGATTTGAAATCTATAATGACTTCGTTTCAGCGATTCAGAGTCGACTCCTTACTTTAGAAGCCAATAACTTTATAAATCGTGTACTTTTTGGTTTAATTACTTTGCACATTGTTTACACTGATGGACAGCTACCATCATACACTGTAATACAAGTCATTTTGATTTTCCATCTGTGTGGCTCTTAAAAGACACAAAATTAATAATACATTTTTGCAGTGAGAAACTGTGAGAGAAAAAGCTCAAAGGGGCTTTGAGGATCCACTCAAACCTTTTTTAGTTTTGATGTTTAGAATGATACAGATTTTATAATTTGGGACTTTTATTTAACATGTCATAAGTGCATTGTTTTTTTAATGAAATGTCCATGAAATGTCTTTGATCTTTATTTATCACAGATAATATTTATTGCTCAAAACTGCCTTTTCATCCACAGACCAGACATGACTGGGTTTCCTTCAAGTATCAACTTTGTCTCTGATGTTTCTCATGAAAATCCTTAGAAAAATGTGAAATAGATTCACACAGTAAGTGTAGGAATAAAATGAATGTGCGTTGCAGTTCAGATCAATTTGATCTGGGACGAATTGGATTAGAAGTGTTGTGGTTAACATCAAAATCTGATATGTGATTGCAAACGCGAAGTGAACATGGTTTGAGACGTAGTTGAAGGAAATTACTTTGGTATTTTTCCTGAGGACCTGCAGAGTTCAGCGAAAACAATTATCTCTCAATTTACATTTGCTCCTAATTTAATCTAATTTCTGTCAAGGAGAAACAATTGAGCTATTAGGGGATCACATTTTCTTTCTTACTGGATCATTGAGCTTGAAAGATGGTTGAAGGAAAAGTGAGATTTGAATTACTGTTGAAAGAATATCTAAGGAACACACTCTTGTAGTGATTCACAAGGCAACAAAGTAACACATAAAGGTTTTTTTTCCCCTTTTGCTTTCACTTTAAGAAAAATATGTTCTTTTTAAAGGCTGTTTTACCAATGGTCTGTCTGGCAAAGAATGATGACATTTCTAATCATGCATTTGATGGATTTATGCAGGTCTGTAAACTTCCATCGTTAATAATTCAAGCTGAGAGACTGTGGGACAGTGTTTGGAGATCTATTTAGACCGACCTGTTTAATATTCACAAACTGAGCCGCTGGCGTTTGTCTGATAGCCGAGGTCGCAGGAGTGCTAATCAACACACTGCGCTGACATTTCACTAAAATTAAGCACAAATAATGAAAACTTGATACAAAACACAGCTCAAGATCATTTGCTCTCTCATCCCAAATTATAGTATCAATCTGAAAAATGGAAGAAAAACAACAAAAATTTAACTGGAAGGTAATTTGAGTGTGTTTTTAATGGTGACCATCAAGAGATGATTTAAGCTCTCTCTCTTTCTCTGTCATGTCCAACACAATCTTATTAGCATTTGGCAGAGTACACAGATAGCAGACATAGATCTCATTTCTATGCCTGTCAGCTCAGAACGGGGGCAGATTTAAATCAATGTAATAGTCTACAGAATGATAGATTAGATACTTCCCTCTGATCCAGCCTAAAACATGAACATGCTACTTAAATAAGAAAATATAGATTGTTTTAGCTTTGCTATTCTGGAGAAAAATTAATGTATCTTTTTTTTTTCAAATTATTTATTTCCCAAATAATTACATGCAAAACCAAATGACATTAGTATGCATCCAGTCATTTACAATACAAATTTACAAGACATTTAGATGTTTAAACGTACAGTTTTACAGTAAAATGTTTCATTTGCAAATGTACAATAAAACACTTTATTTGTGAGAACAAGTACTGTGCTGAAAATCATTCTCCCAATTTGGTATTCCTTTTCTAAATTTCTTGTAAAAATCACAAAATCTTGGATTTAATATTTTTGTCAACTTGTTTTCTTTCAATTCGCACAAGTTTTCAACAATTTGCAAGATATTGTACACTCAAAAACTCAATCAATGAGGCATATGATCAAACACAAATACAAAACCTATGCTAAAAAAAAAAAAAAAATTCCTTAAAAGACATAACTAGCATAACTAGCCATTATTGTATCCAGGACAAAAAAAATCGATGATGAAGATATTGCTACATATTTTCAATGAACCAAAGCCTTTAATTAAAAGTCATTGATCTCAATATAAACTCAAATATTTCTGATCAAACAATATGCTTCTTTGCATATTCATTTTATATCTTTCTAAACTAACTGTATTTCAGTAACTGACTCATTTGTGTCTAGTTTTATTTCCCCAAAGGAATTTTAAGAGAAACATCTGTGACAATGTTTTTTTTTTTTTTGCCAAAGCCTTTAAAGATGGATGAACCAAATCAACTGACAGCGAACCAGACGAATGTTCCAACTGTTCAA
>NW_020524929.1:0-21364 GCF_003368295.1 Carassius auratus | reverse complement strand
GAAAATGACATCTAAAACTCTTAAAAAGAGAAGACTTGCAATAAGTTTTATTGTCACCTATCACTTATTTCAAATACCTATATCTGCAACAAAATGTTTGTGCATGTAATGTGTGTCTTTGTGTGTGGTGTGTGTGTGTGCATATGCTTATAGAGTATACATATATTAGTTAATCATTTACTTTCAGTGTGTGTGTCTGTCTGTTAGCCTGTTCTCCATTTTGGATGTGTTTAAATGTCATCCATGCATCCATTGGCTCTGACCACCTCAGAGGCCTTAATGTGCTTGAACCCCGTAAATGCTGCTTGCAGCTTAATTATAGGGTTCAAGCACGCAGTGCTGAAACCCTATTGTAATTGTTAGGATTTTTATTATATTATTATTTTTCCGCCCTAGAACTGAACGTGCAGCCCAAACCGTAAGGCCTAGAGAGCTGAAATTTGGACAGATCGTAGAGCTCATTTGGGAGAACTCAGATCAAAGTCTCAGCCCAATCGGCCTAACGGGGGCGCTACAGCGCAAAAAACAAAAATTTTGGACATTTTTGGCCGTAAATCGTAAACCGTTAGCCGTAGACTCAAAAACATGGCATCGTTGCAATCCTTGGGTTAGCCCGAACAAAAGTGCACGGCGCCTTTTTTGGTCTACGACGCACCGTTTTCTCGCAAAATCGAGCTATATCCGAAACCTACTTTTGCGAACTAGTCCTAGGATTTTCAACCAATCAGAACCAAACCACTTCAGAAATATTCCCTGGACACTCAATATCAATAATTATCAAAAAAAAGTTGAAATTTCAATTCTTACGCGAAACAGTACGCCAAAAAGCGTCTATGCTAACGTTAGCCAAATGCTATTTTGACTATAACTCTTGAACGGAATGAGATATCTTCACCAAACTGGTACACATATGTATGAGCTCAATCTTTGGTCAAATAAAAAAAATTGCGCATC
Source organism: Carassius auratus (assembly GCF_003368295.1). Lineage (NCBI taxonomy): Eukaryota > Metazoa > Chordata > Actinopteri > Cypriniformes > Cyprinidae > Carassius > Carassius auratus. The sequence goes on along the minus strand of NW_020524929.1, from coordinate 20,410 downwards.
TCTGCCACTTGGGGGCGCCAATAAGATTTAAAAAACACATAAATGGCTATAACTAGGCAACCGTTGGCTCGATCGACTTGAAAATTGGTATGCAGTGTCTTGGTCTGAAGGGGCACAAGTACCTATGAGGACATTTGCATATCTCAAAAAACATGGGCTGCCATTGGCCAAACAAATTTAAGCACCTATTTGAAAGGGTTAACGGATGTTGTTCGGAACGAAACTCGCTGGGTACGTTCGACTCATGAACCTTAAGGTCTGTAAGAATTTTGAAGAAATCGGCCACTAGTTGGCGCTAACGAGTTTTATGGCTCTGTAATCACGTGGTGTTTCACATATCAACACAATATGCATATCATTTGATAGATCTCCTCATAATGCACAACTTTGCCTCAAGAACCATTGCTGTCAATCAAATCGTTCAATTGTTATTCACAAATATGTTAAAAAACCTACTTTTGCGAACTAGTCCTAGGTTTTTTGTCCGATCGGAACCAAACCACTGCAGTAATATTCTGTGGACTGTCTAGATCAATATTATCAAAAAAATGTTCAATTTTGTACTTTGGGTTAGCGTTAAATGGGTAATTAGAAAAGGGGTGTGGCCAAACATACCCCAAAGCCTATAAAACCTAAACGAAAACTCAAAACTTTATGAAACGTCGGTGAGAACATGTAACAGGTAACTCTTAACAAGCATGCAAAGTTTCATGGAGATCAGCACCATAGGTGGCGCTATAACAGTAGAAAAGGTCTCAAAACACAAGATTTATATGGTAAATGGCCTCAAATTGTTTGAAAATGCTCATATATTCACTCAAAAACACTAGATCTTCATATCATATGATAGATCTCCTCATTCTGAACAACTTTGCCTCTGGGACCAATGTTGTCAATAAAGCTGTTAATTAAATATTCAAGATTATTTCAAAAAGTTACTTTGGCAAAGTATTCCAAGGCTTTAAGCTGAAATCAATAAAACCACTGAAGTACAATTCTGTAGACTCTGAAGGTCAATAATTATCAAAAACGTTGAACAATTGCATTTGGACAACTATAAACCACTGATTTTATAATATGTTATTTGCATAGTGTACACAAAGGCCTATTAATACAAACAGAGAGCCCACAAATTATCAAAACTGTGTAAAATAATGCATAATTCATTCTTAACAAGCATGCAAAATTTAAGAGAGATTGGGCAAAAAAAAATAACACTATAACAGTTATGTTTAAAAACACTGTTGTTTGAGTAAATGCAATTTATAACCTCTAGATGGCAGCGGAAGACCACTAATGGGCTCATTCAGTTAAGTTAAACAGTACTGTTTTTCATGAATTCAAGCAAAACATTAATAAATTAACTGTTTATAACATTTTAAATCTCATTGAATTGATGTTTTCCATTTGGTTCATACAGATGTATCAGTTTTTACAATTTTTCCACATTATGATTACAGTTTAACCTGAAAATGACATCTAAACTCTTAAAAAGAGAAGACTTGCAATAAGTTTATTGTCACCTATCACTTATTTCAGATACCTATATCTGCAACAACATGTTTGTGCATGTATATGTGTGTGTGTGTGTGTGTGTGTGTGTGTGTGTGCATATGCTTATAGAGTATTAATATATTAGTTTAATCAGTGAATTTCAGTGTGTGTGTGTCTGTTAGCCTGTTCTCCATTTTGGATGTGTTTAACTGTCATCCATGCATCCAGCTTGGCTCAGACCACCTCAGATGCCTTAAATGCTTGAACCCCGTAAATGCTGCTTGCAGCTTTAATTATTATTATTCTTCCGCCCTAGAACTGAACGTGCAGCCCAAACCGTAAGTCCTAGAGAGCTGAAATTTGGACAGATCGTAGAGCTCATTTTGGGGAGAACTTATCAAAGTCTCAGCCCAATCGGCCAAACGAGGGCGCTACAGCGCAAAAAACAAAAATTTTGGACATTTTTGACCGTGAATCGTAAACCGTTAGCCATAAACTCAAAAACATGGCATCCTAGCAATCCTTGGGTTAGCCCGAACAAAAGTGCACGGCGCCTTATTGGGGTCTACGACGCACCGTTTTCTCGCAAAATCGAGCTATATCCGAAACCTACTTTTGCGAACTAGTCCTAGGATTTTCAACCAATCAGAACCAAACCACTTCATAAATATTCCCTGGACACTCAATATCAATAATTATCAAAAAAAGTTGAAATTTCAATTTTACGCGAAACAGTACGCCAAAAACCATCTATAGTAACGTTGGCCAAATGCTATTTTAACTATAACTCTTGAACGGAATGAGATAACTTCACCAAACTTGGTACACATATGTACGAGCTCAATTTTGGGTAAAATCAAAAAAATTGCGCATCTCTGCCACTTGGGGGCGCTATAAGATAGAAAAAACACATAAATGGCTATAACTAGGCAACCGTTGGCTCGATCGACTTGAAAATTGGTATGCATTGTCTTGGTCTGAAGGGGCACAAGTACCTAGGAGGACATTTGCATATCTCAAAAAACATGGCCGCCATTTCCAAACAATTTTAAGCACCTATTTGAAAGGGTTAACGGATGTTGATCGGAACGAAACTCGCTGGGTACGTTCGACTCATGAACATTAAGGTCTGTAAGAATTTTGAAAGAAATCGGCCACTAGTTGGCGCTAACGAGTTTTATGGCTCTGTAATCACGTGGTGTTTCACGTATCAACACAATATGCATATCATTTGATAGATCTCCTCATAATGTACAACTTTGCCTCAAGAACCATTGCTGTCAATCAAATCGTTCAATTGTTATTCACAAATATGTTAAAAACCTACTTTTGCGAACTAGTCCTAGATTTTTTGCCCGATCGGAACCAAACCACTGCAGTAATATTCTGTGGACTCTCTAGATCAATAATTATCAAAAAAATGTTGAATTTTGTCCTATGGTTAGCTGTAAAGGGGTAATTAAAAAAAGGGGTGTGGCCAAACATACCCCAAAGCCTATAAAACCTAAACGAAAACTCAAAACTTTATGAAACTAGGTGAAATCATGTAACAGGTGACTCTCAACAAGGCTGCAAAGTTTCATGGAGATTGATCCATAGGTGGCGCTATAACAGTAGAAAAGGTCTCATAACACAAGATTTAGATGGTAAATGGCCTCAAACTGTTTGAAAATGCACATATATTCACTCAAAATCACAAATCTTCATATCATATGATAGATCTCCTCATTCTGAAAAACTTTGCCTGTGGGACCAATTTTGTCAATAAATCTGTTAATTAAATATTCAAGATTATTTGAAAAAGTTACTTTGGCAAAGTATTCCAAGGCTTTAAGCTGAAAATCAATAAAACCACTGAAGTACAATTCTCTAGACTCAGCAGGTCAATAATTATCAAAAACATGTTGAACAATTGCATTTGGACAACTATAAACCAGTAATTTTATAATATGTTATTTGCATAGTGTACACAAAGGCCTATTAATACAAACAGAAAGCCCACAAATTATCAAAACTGTGTAAAATAATGCATAATTTCATTCTAAACGAGCATGCCATATTTAAGAGATATTGGGCAAAAAACACTAAGAGTTAAAAGGATTAACACATTGATGTATGAGAAATTGCCATTTATAACCACTAGATGGCAGCGGAAAACCACTAATGGGCTCATTCAGCTAACTTAAACTGTACAGTTGAAAGGATGTAATGCCTAAACAATACAAAAAACACTCTTACAACATTTCAAATCTCATTGAGTTAAAGTTTTCCATTTTGTTCATTCAGACATATCAGTTTTTAAAATTTTACCACATTATGATTACAGTGAAACCTGAAAAATGACATCTAAAATCTTAAAAACGAGTTTAATCATTTAATTTCAGTGTGTGGTGTCTGTCTGTTAGCCTATTCTCCATTTTGGATGTGTTTAACGGCCATCCATATATGTCCAGGTTGGCTCTGACCACCTAAGATCCCTTAAGTGCTTGAACCCCGTAAATGCTGCTTGCAGCTTTAATTAGGGGTTCAAGCACGCAGTGCTGAAACCCTATTGTAATTGTTAGGATTTTTATTAGGGGTTCAAGCACGCAGTGCTGAAACCCTATTGTAATTGTTAGGATTTTTAGGGGTTCAAGCACGCAGTGCTGAAACCCTATTGTAATTGTTAAGATTTTTATTAGGGGTTCAAGCACGCAGTGCTGAAACCCTCTTGTAATTGTTAGGATTTTTATTATTATTATTATTCTTCCGCCCTAGAACTGAACGTGCAGCCCAAACCGTAAGGCCTAGAGAGCTGAAATTTGGACAGATCGTAGAGCTCATTTTGGGGAGAACTTATCAAAGTCTTAGCCCAATCGGCCAAACGGGGGCGCTACAGCGCAAAAAACTAAAATTTTGGACATTTTTGGCCGCAGATCGTAAACCGTTAGCCGTAGACTCAAAAACAAGGCATCGTTGCAATCCTTGGGTTAGCCCGAACAAAAGTGAACAGCTGCATTTTTTGCTCTACGACGCACCGTTTTCTCGCAAAATCGAGCTATATCCGAAACCTACTTTTGCGAACTAGTCTTAGGATTTTCAACCAATCGGAACCAAACCACTTCAGAAATATTCCCTGGACACTCAATATCAATAATTATCAAAAAAAAGTTGAAATTTCAATTCTTACGCGAAACAGTACACCAAAAAGCGTCTATGCTAACGTTAGCCAAATGCTATTTTACTATAACTCTTGAACGGAATGAGATATCTTCACCAAACTTGGTACACATATGTATGAGCTCAATCTTTGGTCAAACAAAAAAAATTGCGCATCTCTGCCACTTGGGGGCGCTATAAGATCGAAAAAACACATAAATAGCTATAACTAGGCAACCGTTGGCTCGATCGACTTGAAAATTGGTATGCAGTGTCTTGGTCTGAAGGGGCACAAGTACCTATGAGGACATTTGCATATCTCAAAAAACATGGCCGCCATTGGCCAAACAATTTTAAGCACCTATTTGAAAGGGTTAACGGATGTTGATCGGAACGAAACTCGCTGGGTACGTTCGACTCATGAACCTTAAGGTCTGTAAGAATTTTGAAAGAAATCGGCCACTAGTTGGCGCTAACGAGTTTTATGGCTCTGTAATCACGTGGTGTTTCACATATCAACACAATATGCATATCATTTGATAGATCTCCTCATAATGCACAACTTTGCCTCAAGAACCATTGCTGTCAATCAAATCGTTCAATTGTTATTCACAAATATGTTTAAAACCTACTTTTGCGAACTAGTCCTAGGTTTTTTGTCCGATCGGAACCAAACCACTGCAGTAATATTCTGTGGACTCTCTAGATCAATAATTATCAAAAAAATGTTAAATTTTGTACTTTGGTTAGCGTTAAAGGGGTAATTAAGAAAAGGGGTGTGGCCAAACATACCCCAAAGCCTATAAAACCTAAACGAAAAACTCAAACTTTATGAAACTAGGTGAAAACATGTAACAGGTGACTCTTAACAAGCATGCAAAGTTTCATGGAGATCGGACCATAGGTGGCGCTATAACAGTAGAAAAGGTCTCAAAACACAAGATTTATATGGTAAATGGCCTCAAATTGTTTGAAAATGCTCATATATTCACTCAAAAACACTAGATCTTCATATCATATGATAGATCTCCTCATTCTGAACAACTTTGCCTCTGGGACCAATGTTGTCAATAAAGCTGTTAATTAAATATTCAAGATTATTTAAAAAAGTTACTTTGGCAAACTAGTCCAAGGCTATAAGCTGAAAATCAATAAAACCACTGAAGTACAATTCTCTAGACTCTGAAGGTCAATAATTATCAAAAACATGTTGAACAATTGCATTTGGACAACTATAAACCAGTAATTTTATAATATGTTATTTTCACAGTGTACACAAAGGCCTATTAATACAAACAGAAAGCCCACAAATTATCAAAACTGTGTAAAATAATGCCTAATTTCATTCTAAACAAGCATTCAAAATTTAAGAGAGATTGGGCAAAAAACATTACACTATAACAGTTATGTTTAAAAACAGTGTTGTTTGAGTAAATGCAATTTATAACCACTAGATGGCAGCGGAAGACCACTAATGGGCTCATTAAGCAAATTGAAACAGTACTTTGAGAAGATTTATGAATTCATGCCTAAACAATAAAAAAAAACACTGTTACAACATTTTAAATCTCACTGACTTAAAGTTTTCCATTTTGTTCATACAGACTTATCAGTTTTTAAAATTTTGCCACATTATGATTACAGTGAAACCTGAAAATGACATCCAAACTCTTAAAAACTAGTTTAATCATTTAATTTCAGTGCGTGTGTCTGTCTGTCAGCCTATTCTCCGTTTTGGATGTGTTTAACTGTCATCCATACGTCCAGGTTGGCTCAGACCACCTCAGAGGCCTTAATGTGCTTGAACCCCGTAAATGCTGCTTGCAGCTTTAATTATTTATTATTATTTTTCCGCCTTAAAACTGAACGTGCAGCCCAAACCGTAAGGCCTAGGGAGCTGAAAACTTGGTCAGATGGTAGTAGTCCTGCTCGCTACTCAGATACAAAAAACCGGCCCAATCGGCCTAACGGGGGCGCTACAGCGCAAAAAACTAAAATTTTTGACATTTTGGCCGCAGGTCGTAAACCGTTAGCTGTAGACTCAAAAACATGGCATCATTGCAATCCTTGGGTTAGCCCGAACAAAAGTGTTATGGCGCCTTTTTTAGCTCTACGACGCACCGTTTTCTCGCAAAATCGAGCTATATCCGAAACCTACTTTGCGAACTAGTCCTAGGATTTTCAACCAATCGGAACCAAACCACTTCAGAAATATTCCCTGGACACTCAATATCAATAATTATCAAAAAAAAGTTGAAATTTCAATTCTTACGCGAAACAGTACACCAAAAAGCGTCTATGCTAACGTTAGCCAAATGCTATTTTGACTATAACTCTTGAACGGAATGAGATATCTTCACCAAACTCGGTACACATATGTATGAGCTCAATCTTTGGTCAAATCAAAAAAATTGCGCATCTCTGCCACTTGGGGGCGCTATAAGATAGAAAAAACACATAAATTGCTATAACTAGGCAACCGTTGGCTCGATCGACTTGAAAATCGGTATGCAGTGTCTTGGTCTGAAGGGCACAAGTACCTATGAGGACATTTGCATATCTCAAAAAACATGGCCGCCATTGGCCAAACAAATTTAAGCACCTATTTGAAAGGGTTAACGGATGTTGATCGGAACGAAACTCGCTGGGTACGTTCGACTCATGAACCTTAAGGTCTGTAAGAATTTTGAAAGAAATCGGCCACTAGTTGGCGCTAACGAGTTTTATGGCTCTGTAATCACGTGGTGTTTCACATATCAACACAATATGCATATCATTTGATAGATCTCCTCATAATGCACAACTTTGCCTCAAGAACCATTGCTGTCAATCAAATCGTTCAATTGTTATTCACAAATATGTTAAAAACCTACTTTTGCGAACTAGTCCTAGGTTTTTTGCCCGATCGGAACCAAACCACTGCAGTAATATTCTGTGGACTCTCTAGATCAATAATTATCAAAAAAATGTTGAATTTTGTCCTTTGGTTAGCTGTAAAGGGGTAATTTAGAAAAAGGGGTGTGGCCAAACATACCCCAAAGCCTATAAAACCTAAACGAAAACTCAAAACTTTATGAAACTCAGTGAAATCATGTAACAGGTGACTCTTAACAAGCATGCAAAGTTTCATGGAGATCAGACCATAGGTGGCGCTATAACAGTAGAAAAGGTCTCAAAACACAAGATTTATATGGTAAATGGCCTCAAATTGTTTGAAAATGCTCATATATTCACTCAAAAACACTAAATCTTCATATCATATGATAAATCTCCTCATTCTGAACAACTTTGCCTCTGGGACCAATGTTGTCAATAAAGCTGTTAATTAAATATTCAAGATTATTTAAAAAGTTACTTTGGCATACTTGTGATACGGTTTAAGATGAAAATCAATAAAACCACTGAAGTACAATTCTCTAGACTCTGAAGGTCAATAATTATCAAAAACATGTTGAACAATTGCATTTGGACAACTATAAACCAGTCATTTTATAATATGTTCTTTTCATAGTGTACACAAAGGCCTATTAATACAAACAGAAAGCCCACAAATTATCAAAACTGTGTAAAATAATGCATAATTTCATTCTAAACAAGCATGCAAAATTTAAGAGAGATTGGGCAAAAAAAAAAAAAAACACTATAACAGTTATGTTTAAAAACACAGTGTTGCTTGAGTAAATGCAATTTATAACCACTAGATGGCAGCGGAAGACCACTAATGGGCTCATTCAGTAAAGTTGAACAGTACTGTTGAAAGGATTCATGAATTCATGCCAAAACATTAAAAATGTAACTGTTATAACATTTTAAATCTCATTGAGTCAATGTTTTCCATTTTGTTCCTACAGATATATCAGTTTTTACAATTTTGCCACATTATGATTACAGTTTAACCTGAAAATGACATCTAAACTCTTAAAAAGAGAAGACTTGCAATAAGTTTATTGTCACCTATCACTTATTTCAAATACCTATATCTGCAACAAAATGTTTGTGCATGTATATGTGTGTCTTTGTGTTTGTGTGTGTGTGTGTGTGTGCATATGCTTATAGAGTATTAATATATTAGTCTAATCATTTAATTTCAGTGTGTGTGTCTGTCTGTTAGCCTGTTCTCCATTTTGGATGTGTTTAACTGTCATCCATGCATCCAGGTTGGCTCAGACCACCTCAGAGGCCTTAATGTGCTTGAACCCCGGTAAATGCTGCTTGCAGCTTTAATTAGGGGTTCAAGCACGCAGTGCGAAACCCTCTTGTAATTGTTTAGGGATTTTTTTAGGGTTCAAGCACGCAGTGCTGAAAACCCTTTGTAATTGTTAGGTTTTTATTATTTTCATTATTTTATTCTTCCGCCTGGACTGAACGTGCAGCCAAACCGTAGGCTGAGAGCTGAAATTTTTGGGCAGTACTTAGAGTATTTGGGGGAGAACTTATCAAAGTCTGCAGCCCAATCGGCCAAACGGGGGCGCACGCGCAAAAAAAAAAATTTTTGACCATTTTTTGGCCGTGGAATGTAACGTTAGGCCGTACTAAAACATGGCATGTAGCAATCCTTGGGTTAGCCCGAACAAAGTGCACGGCGCCTTTTTTGGGTCTACGACGCCGTTTTCTCGAAATCGCTATATCCGGAAACCTACTTTTGCGAACTAGTCCTAGGTTTTTCGCCCAATTCTGAAACCAAACCACTTCATAAATATTCCCTGGACACTCAATATCAATAATTATCAAAAAAAAGTTGAAATTTCAATTCTTACGCGAAACAGTACGCCAAAAAGCGTCTATGCTAACGTTAGCCAAATGCTATTTTGACTATAACTCTTGAACGGAATGAGATATCTTCACCAAACTCGGTACACATATGTATGAGCTCAATCTTTGGTCAAATCAAAAAAATTGCGCATCTCTGCCACTTGGGGGCGCTATAAGATAGAAAAAACACATAAATTGCTATAACTAGGCAACCGTTGGCTCGATCGACTTGAAAATTGGTATGCAGTGTCTTGGTCTGAAGGGGCACAAGTACCTATGAGGACATTTGCATATCTCAAAAAACATGGCCGCCATTGGCCAAACAAATTTAAGCACCTATTTGAAAGGGTTAACGGATGTTGATCGGAACGAAACTCGCTGGGTACGTTCGACTCATGAACCTTAAGGTCTGTAAGAATTTTGAAAGAAATCGGCCACTAGTTGGCGCTAACGAGTTTTATGGCTCTGTAATCACGTGGTGTTTCACATATCAACACAATATGCATATCATTTGATAGATCTCCTCATAATGCACAACTTTGCCTCAAGAACCATTGCTGTCAATCAAATCGTTCAATTGTTATTCACAACTATGTTAAAAACCTACTTTTGCGAACTAGTCTTAGGTTTTTTACCCGATCGGAACCAAACCACTGCAGTAATATTCTGTGGACTCTCTAGATCAATAATTATCAAAAAAAATGTTGAATTTTGTACTTTGGTTAGCGTTAAAGGGGTAATTAAGAAAAGGGGTGTGGCCAAACATACCCCAAAGCCTATAAAACCTAAACGAAAACTCTAAACTTTATGAAACGTGGTGAGAACATGTAACAGGTAACTCTTAACAAGCATGCAAAGTTTCATGGAGATCGCACCATAGGTGGCGCTATAACAGTAGAAAAGGTCTCAAAACACAAGATTTATATGGTAAATGGCCTCAAATTGTTTGAAAATGCTCATATATTCACTCAAAAACACTAGATCTTCATATCATATGATAGATCTCCTCATTCTGAACAACTTTGCCTCTGGGACCAATGTTGTCAATAAAGCTGTTAATTAAATATTCAAGATTATTTCAAAAAGTTACTTTGGCAAACTAGTGATAGGGTATAAGCTGAAAATCAATAAAACCACTGAAGTACAATTCTCTAGACTCTGAAGGTCAATAATTATCAAAAACATGTTGAACAGTTGCATTTGGACAACTATAAACCAGTAATTTTATAATATGTTATTTGCATAGTGTACACTAAGGCCTATTAATACAAACAGAAAGCCCACAAATTATCAAAACTGTGTAAAATAATGCATAATTTCATTCTAAACAAGCATGAAAATTTAAGAGAGATTGGTCAAAAAAAATAACAACACTATAACAGTTATATTTAAAAACACAGTGTTGCTTGAGTAAATGCAATTTAGAACCACTAGATGGCAGCGGGAGACCACTAATGGGCTCATTCAGCAAAGTTGAACAGTACTGTTGAAAGGATTCATTAATTCATGCCAAAACATAAAAAAAATTAACTGTTATAAACATTTTAAATCTCATTGAGTCAATGTTTTCCATTTTGTTCATACAGATATATCAGTTTTTACAATTTTGCCACATTGTGATTACAGTTTAACCTGAAAATGACATCTAAACTGTTAAAAACTAGTTTAATCATTTAATTTCAGTGTTTGTGTCTGTCTGCCAGCCTATTCTTCATTTTGGATGTCTTTAACTGTCATCCATGCATCCTGGTTAGCCAAGACCACCTCAGAGGCCTTAAATGCTTGAACCCCGTAAAATGCTGCTTGCAGCTTTAATTAGGGGTTCAAGCACGCAGTGCTGAAACCCTATTGTAATTGTTAGGATTTTTATTATTATTATTATTATTATTCTTCCGCCCTAGAACTGAACGTGCAGCCCAAACCGTAAGGCCTAGAGAGCTGAAATTTGGACAGATCGTAGAGCTCATTTTGGGGAGAACTTATCAAAGTCTCAGCCCAATCGGCCAAACGGGGGCGCTACAGCGCAAAAAACAAAAATTTTGGACATTTTTGGCCGTGAATCGTAAACCGTTAGCCATAAACTCAAAAACATGGCATCGTAGCAATCCTTGGGTTAGCCCGAACAAAAGTGCACGGCGCCTTTTTGGGGTCTGCGACGCACCGTTTTCTCGCAAAATCGAGCTATATCCGAAACCTACTTTTGCGAACTAGTCCTAGGATTTTCAACCAATCAGAACCAAACCACTTCAGAAATATTCCCTGGACACTCAATATCAATAATTATCAAAAAAAAGTTGAAATTTCAATTCTTACGCGAAACAGTACGCCAAAAAGTGTCTATGCTAACGTTGGCCAAATGCTATTTTAACTATAACTCTTGAACGGAATGAGATAACTTCACCAAACTTGGTACACATATGTATGAGCTCAATTTTGGGTCAAATAAAAAAAATTGCGCATCTCTGCCACTTGGGGGCGCAATAAGATAGAAAAAACACATAAATGGCTATAACTAGGCAACCGTTGGCTCGATCGACTTGAAAATTGGTATGCAGTGTCTTGGTCTGATGGGGCACAAGTACCTATGAGGACATTTGCATATCTCAAAAAACATGGCCGCCATTGGCCAAACAAATTTAAGCACCTATTTGAAAGGGTTAACGGATGTTGATCGGAACGAAACTCGCTGGGTACGTTCAACTCATGAACCTTAAGGTCTGTAAGAATTTTGAAAGAAATCGGCCACTAGTTGGCGCTAACGAGTTTTATGGCTCTGTAATCACGTGGTGTTTCACATATCAACACAATATGCATATCATTTGATAGATCTCCTCATAATGCACAACTTTGCCTCAAGAACCATTGCTGTCAATCAAATCGTTCAATTGTTATTTACAAATATGTTAAAAACCTACTTTTGCGAACTAGTCCTTGGTTTTTTGTCCGATCGGAACCAAACCACTTCAGTAATATTCTGTGGACTCTCTAGATCAATAATTATTAAAAAAATGTTGAATTTTGTCCTTTGGTTAGCTGTAAAGGGGTAATATAGAAAAGGGGTGTGGCCAAACATACCCCAAAGCCTATAAAACCTAAACGAAAACTCAAAACTTTATGAGCCTTCGTGAAATCATGTAACAGATGACTCTTAACAAGCATGCAAAGTTTCATGGAGATCAGACCATAGGTGGCGCTATAACAGTAGAAAAGGTCTCAAAACACAAGATTTATATGGTAAATGGCCTCAAATTGTTTGAAAATGTTCATATATTCACTCAAAAACACTAAATCTTCATATCATATGATAGATCTCCTCATTCTGAACAACTTTGCCTCTGGGACCAATGTTGTCAATAAAGCTGTTAATTAAATATTCAAGATTATTTAAAAAAGTTACTTTGGCATACTTGTGATACGGTTTAAGATGAAAATCAATAAAACCACTGAAGTACAATTCTCTAGACTCTGAAGGTCAATAATTATCAAAAACATGTTGAACAATTGCATTTGGGCAACTATAAACCAGTCATTTTATGATATGTTCTTTTCATAGTGCACACAAAGGCCTATTAATACAATCAGAAAGCCCACAAATTATCAAAACTGTGTAAAATAATGCATAATTTCATTCTAAACAAGCATGCAAAATTTAGGAGAGATTGGGCAAAAAAAATAACACTATAACAGTTATGTTTAAAAACACAGTGTTGTTGAGTAAATGCAATTTATAACCACTAGATGGCAGCGGAAGACCACTAATGGGCTCATTCAGTAAAGTTGAACAGTACTGTTGAAAGGATTCATGAATTCATGCCAAAACATTAAAAAATGAACTGTTATAACATTTTAAATCTCATTGAATTGAATGTTTTCCATTTTGTTTATACAGATGTATCAGTTTTTACAATTTTGCCACATTATGATTACAGTTTAACCTGAAAATGACATCTAAACTCTGAAAAAGAGAAGACTTGCAATAATTTTATGTCACCTATCACTTATTTCAAATACCTATATCTGCAACAAAATGTCTGTGCATGTATATGTGTGTCTTTGTGTGTGTGTGTGTGTGTGCATATGCTTATAGAGTATACATATATTAGTCTAATCATTTACTTTCAGTGTGTGTGTCTGTCTGTTAACCTGTTCTCCATTTTGGATGTGTTTAAATGTCATCCAAACATCCAGGTTGGCTCTGACCACCTCAGATGCCTTAAATGCTTGAACCCCGGTAAAATGCTGCTTGCAGCTTTAATTAGGGGTTCAAGCACGCAGTGCTGAAACCCTATTGTAATTGTAAGGATTTTTTTTATTATTATTATTTTTCTCCGCTAAAACTGATCGTGCAGACCAAACCATAAGGCCTAGAGAGCTGAAATTTGGCCAGATTGTAGAGCTCCCCGAGGGGACATTCTGACAAAGTCTCACCCCAATCGGCCAAACGGGGGCGCTACAGTGCAAAAAACAAAATTTTGGACATTTTTGGCCGTAAATCGTAAACCGTTACCCGTAAACTCAAAAACATGGCATTGTTGCAATCCTTGGGTTAGACCCGAACAAAAGTGTATGGCGCCTTTTTGGGGTCTATGACGCACCGTTTTCTCGCAAAATCGAGCTATATCCGAAACCTACTTTTGCGAACTAGTCCTAGGATTTTCAACCAATCGGAATCAAACCACTGCAGAAATATCCACTGTCCACTCAATATCAAAAATTATCAAAAAAAAGTTGAAATTTCGATTCTTACGCGAAACAGTACGCCAAAAAGCGTCTAGGGTAACGTTAGCCAAATGCTATTTTGACTATAACTCTTGAACGGAATGAGATATCTTCACCAAACTCGGTATACAGATGTATGAGCTCAATCTTTGGTCAAATAAAAAAAATTGCGCATCTCTGCCACTTGGGGGCGCTATAAGATAGAAAAAACACATAAATTGCTATAACTAGGCAACCGTTGGCTCGATCGACTTGAAAATTGGAATGCAGTGTCTTGGTCTGAAGGGGCACAAGTACATATGAGGACATTAGCATATCTCAAAAAACATGGCCGCCATTGGCCAAACAAATTTAAGCACCTATTTGAAAGGGTTAACGGATGTTGATCGGAACGAAACTCGCTGGGTACGTTCGACTCATGAACCTTAAGGTCTGTAAGAATTTTGAAAGAAATCGGCCACTAGTTGGCGCTAACGAGTTTTATGGCTCTGTAATCACGTGGTGTTTCACATATCAACACAATATGCATATCATTTGATAGATCTCCTCATAATGCACAACTTTGCCTCAAGAACCATTGCTGTCAATCAAATCGTTCAATTGTTATTCAAAAATATGTTAAAAACCTACTTTTGCGAACTAGTCCTAGGTTTTTTGCCCGATCGGAACCAAACCACTGCAGTAATATTCTGTGGACTCTGTAGATCAATAATTATTAAAAAAATGTTGAATTTTGTCCTTTGGTTAGCTGTAACGGGGTAATTTAGAAAAAGGGGTGTGGCCAAACATACCCCAAAGCCTATAAAACCTAAAGGAAAACTCAAAACTTTATGAAACTCAGTGAAATCATGTAACAGGTGACTCTTAACAAGCATGCAAAGTTTCATGGAGATCAGACCATAGGTGGCGCTATAACAGTAGAAAAGGTCTCAAAACACAAGATTTATATGGTAAATGGCCTCAAATTGTTTGAAAATGTTCATATATTCACTCAAAAACACTAAATCTTCATATCATATGATAAATCTCCTCATTCTGAACAACTTTGCCTCTGGGACCAATGTTGTCAATAAAGCTGTTAATTAAATATTCAAGATTATTTTAAAAAGTTACTTTGGCATACTTGTGATACGGTTTAAGATGAAAATCAATAAAACCACTGAAGTACAATTCTCTAGACTCTGAAGGTCAATAATTATCAAAAACATGTTGAACAATTGCATTTGGGCAACTATAAACCAATAATTTTATAATATGTTATTTGCATAGTGTACACAAAGGCCTATTTATACAAACAGAAAGCCCACACATTATCAAAACTGTGTAAAATAATGCATGATTTCATTCTAAACAAGCATGCAAAATTTAAGAGAGATTGGGCAAAAAAAAATTACAACACTATAACAGTTATGTTTTAAAACACAGTGTTGTTTGAGTAAATGTAATTTATAACCACTAGATGGCAGCGGAAGACCACTAATGGGCTCATTCAGCTAGTACTGTTTTTATGAATTCATGCCAAAACATTAATAAATTAACTGTTGTAACATTTTAAATCTCATTGAATTGATGTTTTCCATTTTGTTCATACAGATGTATCAGTTTTTAACAATTTTGGCACATTATGATTACAGTTTAACCTGAAAATGACATCTAAACTCTAAAAAAGAGAAGACTTGCAATAAGTTTATTGTCACCTATCACTTATTTCAAATACCTATATCTGCAACAAAATGTTTGTGCATGTATACGTGTGTGTCTGTGTGTGTGTGTGTGTGTGTGTGTGTGTGTGTGCATATGCTTATAGAGTATACATATATTAGTCTAATCATTTGCTTTCAGTGTGTGTGTCTGTCTGTTAGCCTGTTCTCCATTTTGGATGTGTTTAAATGTCATCCAAACATCCAGGTTGGCTCTGACCACCTCAGAGGCCTTAATGTGCTTGAACCCCGGTAAAATGCTGCTTGCAGCTTTAATTATTATTATTATTATTATTTTTCCGCCTTAAAACTGAACGGGCAGCCCAAACCGTAAGGCCTAGAGAGCTGAAACTTGGTCAAAAGGTAGTAGTCTTGCTCGCTACTCAGGCGCAAAGATCCGGCCCAATCGGCCAGTGGGGGGCGCTACAGTGATCAAAAATGCGTTTTTGCTAATAGCTCCTAAACCGCTTGTGATAGAGCCAAAAATTTAACATTTCTGGAATCCGTGGGTCATGCGAAATTATAAACGGTCACTCTGATTTTGGGTCTAGGAGGCCTCGTTTTTTCGCAAATTTGACGTATGTCCAAAACCTACTTTTGCGAACTAGTCCTAGGTTTTTCACCCAATCTGAACCAAACCACTGCAGAAATGTTCTCTGTCCAGTGAATATCAATAATTATCAAAAAAAAGTAGAAATTTCGACTCACTGTCGTAATGGGATGCCAAAACATTCGAAAGTCGAGGACCAATTTTACCCAACAGGCTATAACTCATTAATGAAATGAGATATCTTCACCAAACATGGTACACATATGTATGAGCTCAATCTTTGGTCAAATAAAAAAAATTGCGCATCTTTGCCACTTGGGGGCGCAATAAGATAGAAAAAACACATAGATGTCTATAACTAGGCAACCGTTGGCTCGATCGACTTGAAAATTGGTATGCAGTGTCTTGGTCTGAAGGGGCACAAGTATCTATGAGGACATTTGCATATCTCAAAAAACATGGCCGCCATTGGCCAAACAATTTTAAGCACCTATTTGAAAGGGTTAACGGATGTTGATCGGAACGAAAACTCACTGGGTACGTTCGACTCATGAACCTTAAGGTCTGTAAGAATTTTGAAAGAAATCGGACACTAGTTGGCGCTAACGAGTTTTATGGCTCTGTAATCACGTGGTGTTTCACATATCAACACAATATCCATATCATTTGATAGATCTCCTCATAATGCACAACTTTGCCTCAAGAACCATTGCTGTCAATCAAATCGTTCATTAATTATTCACAAATATGTTAAAAACCTACTTTTGCGAACTAGTCCTAGGTTTTTTGTCCGATCGGAACCAAACCACTGCAGTAATAATCTGTGGACTCTCTAGATCAATAATTATCAAAAAAATGTTGAATTTTGTACTTTGGTTAGCGTTAAAGGGGTAATTAAGAAAAGGGGTGTGGCCAAACATACCCCAAAGCCTATAAAAACCTAAAGGAAAACTCAAAACTTTATGAAACTTGGTGAAAACATGTAACAGGTGACTCTTAACAAGCATGCAATGTTTCATGGAGATCGGACCATAGATGGCGCTATAACAGTTGAAAAAGCCTCAAAAACACACATTTTCAATAGAAAATGATCACAATTTGTAGGACATGTTCATACATTCAAACAAACACTAGATCTTAATATCATATGATAGATCTCCTCATAATGCACAACTTCGCCTCAAGAACCATTGCTGTCAATCAAATCGTTCAATTGTTATTCACAAATATGTTAAAAAGCTACTTTTGCGAACTAGTCCTAGGTTTTTTGTCTGATCGGAACCAAACTACTGCAGTAATATTCTGTGGACTCTCTAGATCAATAATTATCAAAAAAATGTTGAATTTTGTACTTTGGTTAGCTGTAAAGGGGTAATTAAGAAAAGGGGTGTGGCCAAACATACCCCAAAGCCTATAAAACGTAAACGAAAACTCTAAACTTTATGAAAATTGGTGAAATCATGTAAAAGGTGACTCTTAACAAGCATGCAAAGTTTCATGGAGATCGGACTATAGGTGGCGCTATAACAGTAGAAAAGGTCTCAAAAGACAAGATTTATATGGTAAATGGCCTCAAATTGTTTGAAAATGCTCATATATTCACTCAAAAACACTAAATCTTCATATCATATGATAGATCTGCTCATTCTGAAAAACTTTGCCTCTGGGACCAATTTTGTCAATAAATCTGTTAATTAAATATTCAAGATTATTTTAAAAAGTTACTTTGGCAAAGTATTCCAAGGCTTTAAGCTGAAAATCAATAAAACCACTGAAGTACAATTCTCTAGACTCTGAAGGTCAATAATTATCAAAAACGTTGAACAATTGCATTTGGACAACTATAAACCACTGATTTTATAATATGTTATTTGCATAGTGTACACAAAGGCCTATTAATACAAACAGAAAGCCCACAAATTATCAAAACTGTGTAAAATAATGCATAATTTCATTCTTAACAAGCATGCAAAATTTAAGAGAGATTGGGCAAAAAAAATAACACTATAACAGTTATGTTTAAAAACACTGTTGTTTGAGTAAATGCAATTTATAACCTCTAGATGGCAGCGGAAGACCACTAATGGGCTCATTCAGTTAAGTTAAACAGTACTGTTTTCATGAATTCAAGCAAAACATTAATAAATTAACTGTTATAACATTTTAAATCTCATTGAATTGATGTTTTCCATTTGGTTCATACAGTTGTATCAGTTTTTACAATTTTTCCACATTATGATTACAGTTTAACCTGAAAATGACATCTAAACTCTTAAAAAGAGAAGACTTGCAATAAGTTTTATTGTCACCTATCACTTATTTCAAGATACCTATATCTGCAACAACATGTTTGTGCATGTATATGTGTGTGTGTGTGTGTGTGCATATGCTTATAGAGTATTAATATATTAGTTTAATCAGTGAATTTCAGTGTGTGTGTCTGTCTGTTAGCCTGTTCTCCATTTTGGATGTGTTTAACTGTCATCCATGCATCCAGCTTGGCTCAGACCACCTCAGATGCCTTAAATGCTTGAACCCCGTAAATGCTGCTTGCAGCTTTAATTAGGGGTTCAAGCACGCAGTGCTGAAACCCTATTGTAATTGTAAGGATTTTTTTTATTATTATTATTTTTTCTCCGCTAAAACTGATCGTGCAGACCAAACCGTAAGGCCTAGAGAGCTGAAACTTGGCCAGATTGTAGAGCTCCCCGAGGGGACATTCTGACAAAGTCTCACCCCAATCGGCCAAACGGGGGCGCTACAGTGCAAAAAACAAAAATTTTGGACATTTTTTGGCCGTAAATCGTAAACCGTTACCCGTAAACTCAAAAACATGGCATTGTTGCAATCCTTGGGTTAGACCGAACAAAAGTGTATGGCGCCTTTTTGGGGTCTACGACGCACCGTTTTCTCGCAAAATCGAGCTATATCTGAAACCTACTTTTGCGAACTAGTCCTAGGATTTTCAACCAATCGGAATCAAACCACTGCAGAAATATCCACTGTCCACTCAATATCAAAAATTATCAAAAAAAGTTGAAATTTCGATCTTACGCGAAACAGTACGCCAAAAAGCGTCTAGGGTAACGTTAGCCAAATGCTATTTTGACTATAACTCTTGAACGGAATGAGATATCTTCACCAAACTCGGTATACATATGTATGAGCTCAATCTTTGGTCAAATCAAAAAAATTGCGCATCTCTGCCACTTGGGAGCGCTATAAGATATAAAAAACACATAAATGGCTATAACTAGGCAACCGTTGGCTCGATCGACTTGAAAATTGGTATGCAGTGTCTTGGTCTGAAGGGGCACAAGTACCTATGAGGACATTTGCATATCTCAAAAAACATGGCCGCCATTGGCCAAACAAATTTAAGCACCTATTTGAAAGGGTTAACGGATGTTGATCGGAACGAAACTCGCTGGGTACGTTCGACTCATGAACCTTAAGGTCTGTAAGAATTTTGAAAGAAATCGGCCACTAGTTGGCGCTAACGAGTTTTATGGCTCTGTAATCACGTGGTGTTTCACATATCAACACAATATGCATATCATTTGATAGATCTCCTCATAATGCACAACTTTGCCTCAAGAACCATTGCTGTCAATCAAATCGTTCAATTGTTATTCACAAATATGTTAAAAACCTACTTTTGCGAACTAGTCCTAGGTTTTTTGCCCGATCGGAACCAAACCACTGCAGTAATATTCTGTGGACTCTCTAGATCAATAATTATCAAAAAAATGTTGAATTTTGTCCTTTGGTTAGCTGTAAAGGGGTAATTTAGAAAAAGGGGTGTGGCCAAACATACCCCAAAGCCTATAAAACCTAAACGGAAAACTCAAAACTTTATGAAACTCAGTGAAATCATGTAACAGGTGACTCTTAACAAGCATGCAAAGTTTCATGGAGATCGGACCATAGGTGGCGCTATAACAGTAGAAAAGGTCTCAA
The DNA here is from genome assembly GCF_003368295.1 of Carassius auratus. Lineage (NCBI taxonomy): Eukaryota > Metazoa > Chordata > Actinopteri > Cypriniformes > Cyprinidae > Carassius > Carassius auratus. The sequence continues at coordinate 97 of NW_020524929.1, read as the reverse complement.
AACACAAGATTTATATGGTAAATGGCCCTCAAATTGTTTGTAAATGCTCATATATTCACTCAAAAACACTAGATCTTCATATAATTTGATAAATATT
>NW_020524928.1:0-85410 GCF_003368295.1 Carassius auratus | reverse complement strand
GATAGATATAGACATAGACAGACAGAAAGATATATAGATATAGATATAGATAGGACGGACGGACAGACAGACAGACCAGGAAAGAGATAAATAGATAGATATACCAAACAGACAGACAATCAGACAGACAGACAGATATATAGATAGATAGATGGATGGACAGATGACGGACAGACAGACAGATAGATAGACAATATACTTTTTCTACGGAAAACAGAAAGTCAAATTTGGAACAACATTTTTGGGTGAACTAGAAACCTTTTTCTCAAGTGTTTCTCTATCGAGATATCTGAGCGCTCAAGATTTACCCTTATAGCCAATGCTGTCACGCAAGTCTTCCCTCTGCAGGCTGAAGAAAGAAGCCTCTTTGAGTTAATCACTGCTGAAATTAGCTCCAGCGCCTCTGTGCTCCGCACGGACGGCCTGTTGGTGTTGGCAGGCAGGGCAGGGAGGATTTGGAAACGGATCAGGCTTGGCTGGAAATGAAGAGAGGTTTGGGTTTTCAACAGAAAGCCATAGCGGGATTGGGGTGGGTGGGGGAGCGCGAAAGGGCTCAAAAGAGAAGATGAAAGCGGGAAAAACAGAGCAAAAGTGAGAGGGATTGAACAAGAGAGAGAGAGAGAGAGAGAGTTCCAGGCTCCCAATAGCAATACGTTATGTGGCAGAAAAAACAGAACCATTAAACAGTTTCATTCAGGAAGTGAACACGTCATGACATCATTTCCTCGCTGGCAGGGGCAGGATGTGGCCCGATGGTTGTACAGTTCCTCCAGAGAGAGAGAAATATAAACGACAAATGGCTGTAAAACAGAACATATCTGAGTTACATATTTGAACACTGAGTTACTCCAAGCCATCCAAGATGTGGATGAGTTTGTTTCTTCATTAGATTTGGAGAAATATAGCATTAAATCACCAATGAATCCTCTGCAGCTGAATGGGTGCCGTCAGAATGAGAATCTAAACAGCTGATACAAACATCACAATAATCCAGAAGTAATCCACACCAATCCAGTCTAATTAAAGACTGCATGTTTCTAAAGTAACTAATCCATCACGAAGACATTATTCAATTCAAACCATCACTTTTAGCCAAATAACCAAGTCCATAATCCATAATAATGCTTCCTCCAGTGAAATCTGGTCTGAATCAGGAAGAGAAATGTGCAAAGATCAAGCACAAAGACAAGAAGCACAAAATTGTGTGGATTTTTGATGTGAGTGTGAGAGACAACAGGAGATGGACCTTTTCACCGGAGGAAGTTTTCTTATGGATAGAGGACTCACGTTTTAGCTGAAAGCAACCAGCATGAACTTAAATGTCTTGATGGATTTTGTTTCTTGTAAACAAACAGATTTTGTCTTCTCCAGATGGTTTAACTTGATCGGCCGGAGTGGTGTGGATTACTTATTGTGATGTTGTTTTCAGCTGTTTGGAGTCTTATTCTGACGGGCACCCATTCACTGCAGAGCAATCCATTGGTGAGCAAGAGATGCAATGCTACATTTCGCCATGTTTGATGAAGAACAAACTCATCCACATCTTGGACAGCACAATTTCACACCACTCACTCATTCACACTCTCACACTTTCTCGCTCACACTCTCACTCTCAATCTCTCTCTCAAACACACACACAGCACCACACATTTTTTTTTTGGTGTAAAGTGTGTTCATCCGCATAGGTGTAATGGTTTTTATTCTGTACAAACTGTATATTCTATGGCCCTTCACCAACCCTACACCTAACGCCTAACCCTCACAGGAAACTTTTGTGCATTTTTACTTTCTCAAAAAAACTCATTCTGTATTGATTTATAAGCGTTTTGGAAAAATGGGGACATGGGTTATGTCCTCATAAGTCACCCTCTCCTTGTAATACCTGTGTCATATCCATGTCATTATACAGAGTTCTGTCCTGATATGATACACACACACACACACCACACGCACACTTTCTCTCTGCAGGTAGCTGATCTCTGTCCTCCTGCACAGCTGTCAGATCGCTGCGCTTGAATCTGTGTGGCAGCTGCACCAAGCGTCCAGCTGTGTGTGTGTGTGTGTGTGTGTGTGGAGCCAAATGCTCCTTTGTCAACTACAAACAATAGAAACAATCGGGCGACACACTCAGCCCGGACATGGCAATTAATCACACAGAGTGGGGGGTGCTATGGAGATTATGATGATGATGAAGGAGTGTAGAAGAAAACAAAAGGGCTGCTAGATGCTAATAAAGACACAGATACAGAACCTTTCAGTCAATATCTGCTTTTTAGAGCTTTTGTCATTTATATTAGTGTTTTCATTAGTTTTATTAGCAATTGCATGAATATGATGTTCAAGAGGAGCTGGATGGTGTACTATTTCTAGCTGAATTTTAAAGTGTGCATTCATGCATTTTGAGGTAACATTACCCACAGTCCTTTGCACAACCAGGTTTGATGAACTTGAACAAAATGTTCGAAAAAAGGTATTTCTTTTGCAAACAAATATTATTTAATACTTTAAATAATTGGGAAATTGCTTGAATAATGTGAAACAGTAAACCTAGATGAAGCAGAATTGAATATATAGAATAAATAAATAATTTAATTATATCACCATAAAAAAATTACAATATAAAAATCCTAAGCTGATAATATTTTTATTTTATTTTTTTATTATTAATGTATTTATTTAAACATTTTTGAACCCAGACAATACCAGAAAAAAAAACAAAGTGAAAATATTTAGTAGATCAATTTGTTAATTGGGATGTGAAATGTAGGGCCAAAAAAAAAAAACACAAAAAACACAAAAAAAAAAACACAAAACAGCAGTGTTGTTATTGTTATCTGTTAACTGTTGTTAAAACCTACAATTATTAACAAAATTATTAAACAATTTTAAGCTGCAGAAAACTTCTAAAAATTGTAATAACATTTTTATTAAACTATAAACAACTAATTAAAAACCCAAAAGCACATAAAATCAGCCAAATTTAAATTAAAAAGAAAACCAATCAAATAAAATCTCTATAACCAAAAAAAATACTATAACCATTTATAACTCTTAATAACAGAACACTTGAAGTTCTTCACTCTGCACGAAAGGAAGATAAATGGAATAGTAAACATGACTCTGAGCAATAATCACCCAAAGAAAAGGACAAACACTTCATCTTACACTCCTCCTCAGTTTATTTTCATTTGCATAAAAAACAAAACAACTGCTGACATCTTTGATGAGTCCAGATCTACAGTTTGGTCAGCTGACAAGGCTCCCACATCTGCTTTGCATGACAATAAGATGCAAATGAAGATGGTCAGCATTGAATAGTCTGGTGGGTCGCAACACTGACGAAGTCAAAGGTCACATGATGCCTGCTGCTTGAATGGCGCGGAGCCTAAACCAACCCTGATGATGCTGAGAGCAAATCAAAGGAAACTCTAAAATACAAAAAACAACCCAAATCATGTTTGAAAGACAAACACCACACTCACCGAGCATCAGCTATTCAGTATGCATGGATAAATCACTCTATGAGGGGAAATCTGACCAAAAAAAAAAAAAAAATTTGAAAGAAAAAATTGCTAAATCATATTTTGCATGAAGAAAACTTCAATTTATTTAAAATCATGAATATTCATGCAAAATATTAAAATATTTTTCCTTTCAAATTTAGGGTGAAATATGGACCAGATTCAACCCTCATGTGTGCATTCGTCTTTTCTAATGGATTCTTGATGCAAGACAGAAAATACACAAACCCCAAACCGGCCGGCAAACCACGAGGTTCTGCGTGTGTTTCCTCCCCTAAATTAAGCTGGAGGCCACCGACTAGTTCAAAAACACTTCCAATGTTCCTCCTCATGGTCTAAAATTCATATTCATATGCCGTTTACAAGATTACATGTACTGTAGCGTATTTATAACTAGATGACTGGCTCGTGTTAAATCAATATCAATGCACACAGTTGTCAAAGCCAGAGAAATTGACACGTAATAGCTAGATATACCGTTAAAAGATTCGACCACCATCCTCGGCAAACAAATTTAGTTCAAAGTAAATAGTTTTAAATAGAACGACTTGCAAAAAACGACCACAGCAAAACGGCCTATATACTCAACAGCCATTGTTGTTTAATTTCATTTCGATTCATGCTTGATTTTTTATGTTTTTCGACATCTCACATTGTCTATTTAGGAAGCTGAACGTCGCAGTGCGATAAAAAGAAACTGGTCTTCGCTGCACAGGCCTTTCTATCAGCTAGAGATTCAACTCGCAGGGGTTTCCAAGGCCACTATTATCTCCCAAAAAACCTGATTCTACGAATCATTCTAGCAAAAAGTGTTCGACTAACATTCGAAATCCTCCACAACCTGCATTACCTTTTACATACACATTTATCTTCATTTTCATTTTCTTTTTCTTTTTTTAAAGCAATTGCCTTAAAACAGTGCAAAACGAAAGTAATCCTGTGCAAGATCTACGACTAAAAACGCAAACCTCACGTGAAAAACGAGTAGGTGAATCATTCAACAACACAACGTTACGAATGATTCGTGTTCCGCTTGCATTTCACAAACGAAGCCTATTACATGGACATTTATACGTTGTTTGTAAAAAAAACACGACTTTTGAGAGAAAAAGAAAGAGTAATATTAATAATAACAATAATGCATAATATTAAGGACACTATAACACATTATAAACAGGAACGCGGCCCGAGATGGAACGAGAACAGGAAACTCAAGCGATCCGACTGATGTTAATGAAGAACCTGACCACTTCTTGTTAAATGTTGAGTGTCCTCTCACACACACACTAAAGTGTGTCTCCCATCTGCTGTGTGTGTGTGACAAAAGAAAGGCTCGCTCCTGTAGAGAGAGTGTGACTCCAGCTGGACGAAGAGCAGCCCCCGGGCCAAAGAAAAGACGCGAGAGCTCGTCCCGTCTCTGGGGCTCACAATTCTGCCAGAGAATACCTGACAACAAAGTCAAAAGAAAAAAATAGAACAAGGAATTTTGATTTTGCTAAAAGAAAATGAAGCCTATTTTGAGGAGCTTTAAGACTTTGTGCACATTGGCATTATTTCCATGAATATTAAGCACATACCAAGAATGACCCCCAAAAATGGTTAATTAAAACATATTTAAAAATTATGCAAAAAAAGATTTAGGCAAGTGCCTGACTATGAAAATGATGCAAAAACATTAAATTAAATCATTTTAATTTTTTGTTTAATATTTTCAGGAACAATAAGTCAATTCTCATGAATATTTGTAACCCAAATTCTCAAGAAACACAAAACAAAACAAAATAATATTTATATATAAATAATTCTCAAAATGAATATCATTAATGTAAAAAATAAAATAAAAATAAATGTATTAATAAAACTAACATTTATGATGTTTTTTTTTTGGTGCTTATTAAAATATTTGTGAAAATACAAATTTGAGTTAAATTTAAAACTTTTAATAAAAATGATTTAATTCTCAAAATTATCATCATTACTCGAATGCGAAAAAAATTATTAATTTATTAATTAAAATGTAAAGTATTTATGGATCATGTTAAATTTTGGGGAATGAGGATGTGCTTAATTTTCAGGAACAAAACTAAATTAAACTAATCTCATTCAGAAAATTATCACTGTTCATGCAAAATAATAAAGTATTAATTTAATTGTAATTGAAGTAATAAAATAATGTATGCATCATGATAGATTTTGGGGTGGAAATGTGCTTAACTGTGATAAAATAATGCAAAAATCTAAAAACCTAAAAGTGATTTCTTAAAATTATCATTATGCAAAATATAATTATTTATTATTTAAATTGTATTTTTGCATCGTAAAGAAAAAAATTGGGGGTGGGGTGGTGGAATGTGCATAGCTGTGAAAATAATCGCAAATGAAAAATAAACTGATTAAAAATAGGCTTCATTTTACTGCAAAATATTCTTTTTTCTTTTGATTTTCTTCTGTCTTTATGTGGAGGTTTGGTCTGAAAGCATGACAGACAGTGACTGGCGTCTGCACGTATGCGTCTAATGACTGTCTGGTATCACTTCTGCACGTCTGGCTCACCTCATAAATATGCAGATGTGAAATGTGAACATAATCATATTAATTTCAATCTGCATATTTTACCCTCTGACCTCTGACCCAGCCCCATATCCCATAATGCCTCATGCCTCATCCGTCCATGTCCGATTCGTTCCTCCTACTATAGAAAGCTTGTGTGTGTTGTAGTGTGTCCGTGGCCTCTGTGGTTGGTTTGCATCTCTGGATGGTTGTGTTGTGGGTCGCAGTGGTCAGGGCCTCCAGCGGTGCGTGTGCGTCACGCGGTGAGTTTCTGGATGGTTCTGTTGTAGTAGGCGGTGGTCAGCGCCTCCAGCGGGCTCCAGCGGTGAGCGTGGAGCTCGATGACCTCCATCAGGAGCGAGCGTGTCAGCTGAGACTCAGACGGACACAGCATCTTATCCCGCACGGCCGCCAGCAGCTCCGTCATCATTTCAGGAAGCTGCTCCTCCAATAACCGGCCGGTGCTCTGGAGCTGCAAGAACAACACAGAGACAAACATTCCTGACAAATCCTCCCAAACAGAAATTATTATCCCAGAAAAACTGTGAAACTGAATGTGTGACTATCACAGAGTTTTTAAAGTACAGTATAACCGTAATGGTAAATAATGGCACAATGCAAAGGAATTACAAATAAAATAAAAAACTAAATGTGTTTAATTTCCTTTCCTTAAATTAACAATAAATAAAAACTCATGAAATGTAAATTCTAAAATGTAATATTATTATTCAGAAAAAGTGTGAAATTGTGATGTTTTGGTCATTGCACCACAAAATACACAACAATTAAAAAAATAATTAACTGATTAATAAATTTAACAATTGATAACTTTATAAAATTATGTTTTTAATACTCTGTAATATATATATATATCTCATTATAGTTTTTAAAAGTATAATTCAATACTAAATCTTTAAAACAGAAAATATGACAATTAAATTAAATATAAACATTTAATTATCAAAACTAAATGACAATGCAAAATGTTTTTTTTTTAAATAATAAAATACATTGCTATCATTAACGCAAAAAATTGTGTATTAATTCAATTCTCAATTGTCAGTATTCATTCATTATGCATAACTTGTGTGATGTTATTATGAGACTAGTTTTTAAAATGTCATGAATATAAGGTCACCAAAAATAGGGTTAATTTTCTTCATGCAAATATGTTTATAGATATTTCATGTGAGATTCACACTGAGGCTGGAGCTGAAATGACTCTGTGCACTGACAGCACGTCACGGATGCGGTGCATCAACATTTACTCCAAATATCCTGTCATACTACTTTAAAGCGGGGTGTTGATGGACAGACAAAGAGAGGCAGGAATCACTGAGTGGCTTCTGAGAGGAAATAAGATGTTCAAAGGGAGATGGACACACTCAGGCTTCAAGCAAGGGTCAGAGGTCAACTCCACAGGGGGCACAGAGAAACAGATGCTAGTCTGAGAGAGCGAGACAGAGAAAGAGGAGAGAGAGAGAGAGAGAACAGACTGGAGGGAAGCCGTCGGATGTCGAGACAAACTGTCTGCTGATGACCGGTTTGTGGGCAGATGGGAATCATCTACTGGATGGATGGAGCTACACTCAAGTACACACTGAAGGCCACTATCAGAGCAACCTGGGCTCTCATAACACTGAGCAGTGACACAGACTGATCCACTCCATGCCACGCCGCATTGCTGCAGTCATTCAGACAAAAGGAGCTTTGTGATGATATTCTAATTCATCTGACCAGCACCTCTGTGTGTGTGTGTGTGTGTGTATATATATATTATATATATATATATATAACTGAACAAATTATAAACACACAGTTTTTGCCCCCATTTTTCATGAGCTGATCTCAAAGATCTAAGACTTTTTCTCTGTAAACAAAAGGTTTTATTATTCTCAAATCATTGTTCACAAATCTGTCTAAATCTGTGTTAGTGAGCACTTCTCCTTTGCCGAGATAATCCATCCACCTCACAGGTGTGGCATATCAAGATCTGATTAGACAAGATGATTATTGCACAGGTGGGTCTTAGGGCTGGACACAATAAAGGCCACTCTAAAATGCAGAGCAGTTTTATCACACAGCACAATGCCACAGAAACCGTCTCAGGGAAGCTCATCAGCTGCTCGCTGTCCTCATCGGGTTCTCGACCTGACTGCAGTTCCTAGTCGTAACTGACTAGAAGTGGGCAAACGCTCACATTCGATGGCGTCTGGCACTTTAGAGAGGTGTTCTCTTCACGGATGAATCCTGGTTTTCACAGGACAGTGCAGATGGCAGACAGTGTGTATGGCGTCGTGTGGGTGAGCGGTTGCTGAGGTCAGCGATTGGATCGAAGTGCCCATGGTGGCGGTGGGGTTATGGTATGGGCAGGCGTATGTTATGGACAACGAACACAGGTGCATTTAATTGATGCCATTTTGAATTGCATAGAGATACTGTGACGAGATCTGAGACTCATTGTTGTGCCATTCATCCACGACCATCAGCTCATGTTGCAACATGATAATCACAGCCATTCATATATATATATAATACATATATATATATATATTTTTTTTTTTCAAAGGATAATGTTATTTTACATCTAGCCTTTGATGTGAATAAACGCTGGTAAGCCTGGCTACCGCAAACACATCTAAAGACTTCTGCATTGTGCTCAGGCTGAACACAAGAACACATGCGCTCTCACAGCTGTAAACAACTGAGAAAACAAACCAAACGGAAGGAAAAAGAAACAAACAAACAGATAAAACCACATCTTCCTCTGAAGCAGATAGTCAGAGCGGTCTCTGGTTCATCATGAATGTTAAACTCACCTCCATCGAACAGCAGAGCACCGCGTCCTCCTTCACCTCCGGAGACTCCAGCAGCTAAAACACAGAAAACACCTCGCTTCAGCGACTGACCAATCACAGTCAAGCACATCATTAAACATTCAACATCTTCAGTACGTTCACATTTATGCTTTTAGGACATATTTTATCCACTGCATCCATTGAGTCTATATTTAAGTCAAACATTACAGGTGAACAGATTAATAACTAATACTGTATATCACTATGATTATCAAAACCTAAATATTTATTATTATTATTATTATAGAAACCTTGGTTTTATGATATTCTTAAACAACAACAACAACACTAATAATAATAATACTAAAACTAATATATATATATATATATATATATATATATATATTAATATATTATTATTATTATTTGTATTATTAGTCGTAGTTTTGTATTAGTTGTTGTTGTTATTATTACTACCAAACAATAATAATAATTAGTATTAATATATGTATTATTATTATCATTATCATTACATATTTTAATATATATGATGATTATTTTTATTAGTAGTAGTAGCAGTGTTTTCAGGACAGGTCAGTTTTGAGATTATATTATTGTAACTACTACTACTACTAATAATGATGATGACGATGATGATAATAATATATTATTATTATAAAATAAATCTTGGTTTTACGATATTCCTTTATTTATTATTATTTGTTGTTGTTGTTACAATAACTACTACTACAAATAAGTAATAAGTATTAAGATATATATTATTATTATTATTATTATAAATAATAACCCATTTTAATCCTCATTATTGTTGCTGTTATTATTAGTAGCACTACAGGGTAAAATAACAGATATAAGTGATATAAAATATAAGAATTAGTTGATTAATCACGGTACACTAAGACAATGTTTTACATCTCCGAAACTGCATTAAAAATCATGTTTTTTCTGTAGAGTTGAGGCTACTAGTACATGCATCATTAATCTGAGCAGACTTCAGCTTTCAGGAGGTCACTGCTGGTAATCCAGACATATATCCAGACCACACATCACTGCACCAATCATCTTTCACTTCCTCTTTCACTGTTCCTCATGAACCAGCAGCCGACAGACGCCAGCGAGAGAGATATCGGTCTGAGCCAGAGACGACTGCTGTGACAGACAGAAAAAGCGCTGGCTCGGACCACAAAAACAGAAGTGCAACTCACTCAACAGGACTAATACACTTCATTATTCTGCAGCTGAGCCTGACGCAAGGATTATTTCTGTGTGTTATCAGCAATTTTAAATGAACAACAGAAAGTTTACTTTGGTGCAAAGATGATCAATGCATGAATGCAACTAAAAAGAAAAGCACCTCAAATAAGCAAACAAATGCATGCGTCTATTAATACATTTTTAGCATCTATTAATGTTCCTAGCATTATGCATTTCACAACTTCGTGACTATATTTGCAGCCTGCGGCCTGGTTTCCCGTATGTTCGGCTGTCTCTTCCCGCAACAGACACGATTATGTCATTTGACACATTTGTAAGAATGTTCTTTTGGTCTTGGCTAATGTGCGTGTGTAATGCAGAATTGCTGATATGACCCAGAGACACATGAACTCTGTTCAAATCATGAGAACTCATTAATGACTCAGTGATTCATTGAGAAATTAGTTCTTTTCGACAGTTCTTCTTTTGTAATTAGCATTTCTACAGCTTTCTCATCTGAGTGGCTGGGTCTTCACATTAAAAATATCTTGGTTTTACTAAATTCTTTTATTGTTATTATAATTATTATACTTATAAAATGTATTAAAACATAATAATAATAATAATTATTATTATTATTATATTTGTTGTTGCTTTTGTTAATAATAATAATAATAATAATAATAAATATTCTGTATTTTAATTATTACTATTGCTAACAATATATTATTATTAATATTTTTTTTAATATTATTATTTTTGTTTTACATTTTCCATTGTGCATCACCTTATTTGACAAATAAAAATGCAGTGTTTTGTTGTAAATGAATTGTTATACTGTATTTTCGTTCAAAACATTATTTGAAAAAAATGTAATTCAGTCCATAACACACTTTTTAAACTTGTATATTATTTTTAGATCCAGAAAAAAAATGAATACAATTATCTGAACAATCTGAATTAATCGGGCCCTAAAGGAAAAGGAAGCATATTCTAAGAAGTTTCCTTTAAACAAACAAACAATGATTACATTCATAAGCTCCAACAAAAAGGTGGAATGCATTTCCTTCCCTATTAGTGGTATAAAGTGAATGCTGTGTATATATATTTATATCAAATCATATGGAAAAACATAGCGCGATAATATTTTTGGCCAGATCGCCCAGCCCTAACTATTAGTGCAAAATTCCCCATTACTATTCCTGAAACTAAACGTGACTTAGTTAAGAAACTTGTACAGCTATCACGTGACTTCAGATGATACATGGACAACTTTAATAATAAGTTCATGGTGTTTTTGCTTCTTTTTGGAGCTCTCGCCTCTGAAGGTGGGTTGTCTGTGGATCAGTGTGTCTGTGTGTGTGTGTGTGTCTGAAGAGATCTACTGAGATGACTTGCAGAGCGGCAGGCGTGTAAAGCGATCGGGCAGCGACACAGGCAGCTCTTTGTGAGGCAGGGGGCCTTCAGGAGCTGATCAAAGCTGACGCGAGCGGCTCTGGACTCTGTCTCAGAAAACAGCTGACAGCTCTCGCACAAAACCACAAGAACCAGGAATCTCATTGAAACAGACTCGCTCTCAAAATACACTTCACTTCACTCATGGTGACCACTACAGCAGACCTTTATACAGATCAGCTACTTTAAGAGCCACAACCTACACTTGTTTGCCTAGTGTTTACCTATAATGTTACTCCAAGCTCTTTCAAACAGGTGGTTACTGTTCCTTTAAGACTTTGTATGTAACTGAGCTCTGTTATGACTGGCTGATCTTCTATTATAGTACGTCTACATACCACGTCACTCTTTGCTTTCAAAAGACAATATGATGCTTTTTGGTCTTGGTTCTCTGTAAAATGAAAGATAACATGCAAGCAGTGATTCTTCAGAGAAATGTGAAAAAAATGGCAAAATGATCTTTGCATGAGTGAACATGAGCAAATGTCAATTAGTGGGATGTTGAACAGATGGCAGATCTGGCCTGTTTGTTACAGCTAAGCTCTGCTGTTACGTATCTTGTCCATACAAAAGCAAAACTGTGTATTTGTTGAGCAAATCAGTGTCAAAATGACAGTACAGCCTGCAGTTCATGTTAAAGAGTCTTACAGGGTTCCCACATTTGACTTCCAATCATTACTGAGTACTGGATGTTTAAATTAAAATAAAATGAAGAAGAAGAAGAAAAAAAGAATTAAAATGAAGGACTTTCTATACAATTTTTATTAAAATAAGTAAAATAAATAAATAAAAATATAGTATAAATAGTAAAAAACAATAAAGGTACCAAAAAAAGGATGCATTAAATTATTCACAAGTTACAGTGAACAAAATAAATTATATTGTTTTGAACTTTTATGACAAAAATATGAGTAGGGATAAACTATTTTCAACATTGATGATAATCAGAAATGTTTCTTGAGCAGCAAATCATCATATCAGAATGATTTCTGAAGATCATGTGACACTGAAGACTGGAGGAATGATGCTGAAAATACAGCTGCACATCACAGAAATAAATTACAATTTCCAATATATTTACATAGAAAACAGCTATTTTACGCTGTAATAATACTTTCGAATATTACATTTTTTAAGATCAAATAAATACAGCCATGATGATAACAGACCTCTAAGAGACCGTATATATATATAACTTTTTACAAATCTTAACGAGCCACAAACTTTTAAACCATATACTGTATATAAACATTTCACAATAGAGGCTTTCTGAACTGTAAGACTTCATTATATTCATGACATTTCCAGCCTTAAAAATTTTAGATATCTTCAATTTTTCCTCAACTAAAGACATCTGTTCTTAAACTTTTTAAACTTTTCTCTTTATAAGAAAATTTCACCTGCAAAGACTGAAGGACCCTTATATGCCAGCATATTATGACCGAAAACCAGCCCAAATATATCCAAAACATCATTTCCAGAGAAACGGTCTGAATATATGAGGAGCTAGCGCAGACGTGCATCCATGGCCAGCGGCGTTTGAAGGAGTGAAAGTGTATATTGGTGTCTGGAGGGATCTAGTCCTGGTGGTCTGGGGTCTCCAGAGAACCGGCTGCTTTAAGTCTAGAGTTATCCAGTCCATAATGATGTCCCCAGAGAACAGCAGCAGAGCTCAGTTACACACACAACACACATCACATACAACATGCACCAGGCTCTTCAGTACCAGAGACGCATTTCATGATTATATTCATGTCTAGAAACCAGTCCTTTAAGAATGCAAATAAACCTTTCAGTTCATGCATTTCTCGTCTCCTCTGCTTCCTAATTCAATCGTGTGATAAACCTGTCATTTGATCGTATATTACGAACATTATTGGCTCTTTGACTAACTGCTTCTGTTCCTTTCTTGTAAGTCACTGGATAAAAATGTCTGCGAAATGCATAATGCTGCTTTCTTTGACTCTGAAAAATAGTTATTTTTAAAAATGAGTCATCTGCAATGCTGACTCATGTCACAGAAATAAAAAAACAGTATGGCTGCAAGAAGTGCAACTAATGTGCAAAGGTCTAAATCAAAAACACAAACCAAAAACTTCAGATTTATCCTTTGTTTTTACATCTCGAGTTCTCTTTTATAATCTCTGATTGATGATTTCAGGACACAATCACATATCAAAACAAATAAAAATGTATAAAATATAGTTATAACATTATAAAATTATATATATTATAATGTAACATAACATGGATTACATATATATATATATATACGCATACACACACACACACACAGTATATAAAGTATTATATTTTAATAAATATAAATTAAACATAATTATAATATAACTTACATCAAAACATATATTAAAATATAACAAATATATCTCATTATAATTTATATTTATTAAAATATAATATAAATGTATTAATATATATTATATGGGACTGTTTTAAAGACAACATTCAACAATTTTAAACAATTCTTTCAAGTTCATTGTATAAAAGGTAATTCTAAATTTTTCCTAGATTAAGAATTAAAAGTACATACACTTTCAAAGAATTTCGAATTAATTTTTTGTGAACTGTGTAGAATGTAAAAATGTGTTCTCTTTAAAAAAAAATTTTCAAAGTTGTGAAAGACAAGAAAACACTATTCAGTTTTCTACTTTAAATCGCATTGTTATTTCAATGCATTACTTGCGGTTTCTTTGCAACTGCTTGTGAAATGTACTCTCAATTTTCTGCATGAACATTTTCAACACAACTTTTTTAGTGAGAAAACAGTGCATACAAAGTCCTTTTAGAGACTACGTTTTGCATGTATACTTTGATTCCTAACTGTATGCAACTGTATGTAAAAGTGGTGAAACTGCACAAAAGACTCCAACAAAAGGGTTTGAGAAGATCAGAGGCGAGTCCAACCCTTCCAAATGAACAAGAGACGTCTCTTTTCACCCTCCCTCCATTCATCCTGTCTTTTATTTTCTCCCACACCCTCGGTGCTCCAAATACACCTGTCAGCTCCAAACTGCAGCTGGATCACCTGTAATTAAGCAACCTGCTCTGCCGGTCACACACTTCACACCTGGCTGAGACAGGCTTATAAAAGCACCGTAATCACTGTCACACACCGACACAAAGCGCCTGCTAGGACTCTCAGACCATCGTGTCAGGACGTGCCGATACGAGCGACGAATGTGATGTTAATCCGAATGCGCTCTTGAATAGCAGCATTCATACGGCACAAACACACGCTGAACTCTCACCCAGATCACGGCTCTGTGATGAAGAACCACACTCGGGCTTTTGACGGATCGCGTCTGTCTTCACCTGAACAACTGACAGGATTCATCACAGACAGGGAAGCCCTGTTCAACAGCCGAGAAACATCCAAGTCTTAAAGGCATCCGATTATGAAAAAACTAATTTTTCCTGAGAGTTTGATGTCTTGTATATAAAAAATAATGACAGTAAAGCAAACCTGATAGCAGTTATACTGTACTTACAGCACATACTCTTCAACTGAACCCTCAGATATGACAGCGCACTGTAGTCTGTATCATGTCAGATTAAAGCCAGAATAAAACTACAAGCATGTGTCAGATCTGCGTTACACCGAGCAGTGGCAGCTCTTAAAGTAATAGCAGCCAAATAACCTTATAACCAACTACTGTGATGAAAAGAAAAAGAAAAGAGGAAAAATCTATAACTTTTGTAGCTTTAGGATTCATCTTTATTTAACTAAGACTTGTTATAGCACTTATATATCATTGCTCTTTTGTCGTTTTCCGATTGCTTCCATTGTCCTCATTTGTAATTTGGCTTAGATAAAGGCGTCTGCTAAATGACTAAATGTAAATGTAATGTAAATTTAGTGTTTGATAACTTTATTCAATTTCTGTATATCTTCTACTTGCTGAAAGGCACAGCAAATATGATATTTATTATAATGGGTTAATGCAAAGATTGTGTTAAGTTTACTTAAATTAGAAGTTGTGGTCACACTTTATTTTAGGGTCCAATTCTCACTATTAACGAACCATTAACTATGACTTTTGCCTCAATTAACCCCTTATTTGCTGCTTATTAATAGTTTATAAGGTAGTTGTTAAGTTTAGGGTATTGGGTAGGATTATGGATGTCATGAATTATATGTACTTTATAAGCACTAATAAACAGCCAATATGTTAATAATAGACATGCTAATAAGCAACTAGTTATTAGTGTGAATTGGACCCTATACTAAAGTGTGAAGTTGTTATTTTTTAAAGTGTAATAAATGTTAAAATCGATAGCTCTTGATTACACGGCAATGTTAGTACAGTCAACATTAGATATAGTTAGTGGTTAAATATTAAGAAAAAAATTAATTTCCTGGGACATCATTAGCATCACTTCAGTCATAAAAATTATATTATATTAATAATACTAATATTGAAAATATATTCAAGTTGTTTCTACATCCTTTTAAAGATTGAATGTTAAATTATTGCAATATAAAAGCATATTTAAATACTTTGATGCTATGTTGGATTGATCACGATTCAGTTTGAGATGAAAAAGAGTGAATAATTTTTTTGTTGTTTTTTTTTTAAATGTAATCGATTGACAGCACTAATTTAAATACAAAAACATTCACATTTAAACAAAAACAAGGTCTGTCCAGTGTTCAGCTCGGGCTGTCTACAGTGAGCTGATGATATACAGGAAATAGATACCATTTCAAAACAGCAGAAGAAGTAAATGTGTAGGAAGTCTGTCTTGATTTCCATCTCTGTCTGGCTGTGGTTCAGTTCACATGTCATTTGTATTTCACATCGATCAGAGCGAGAGTGTGTAGCTGGTGAGGTGTTGTGTACAGTAGTTTGTGTACCTCTCTCAGACAGGAGTATATGGGGCAGACCAGCACCCTGAACGGCTCTCCAGAACTGCTCCTCATGGTGCCGAACACTTCGCACAGAAACGTGATGAAGCCCAGCCAGCACTCCACATCCGTCTGCTGCAGCTCCTCGCGCCGCGTGAAGTCCCTCTGCAGACGCACAGAGAGAGAGAGAGAGACTGTCATGATGCACACATCAACACAAACACAGAGACATACAGGTGTTCCTGTGGCGCAGCGGTACAGCATTGCATTTCCAGCGCAAAAGGTTGTGGGTTCAATTCCCAGGGAACACACACAGTGGTAAAAAATTTATATCCTGAATGCACTGTAAGCCGCCTCTGCTAAATGCATAAATGTAAATGTAACATTCAGTTTCCCAGCATCTACATTTGGATTCCTTGTGTATTATTCTAAATCAGGCAACTCCTGATCAAATCTGCTGGAGAGTTATCTGAGACCTAAATATTTGCTATCAGGAAAAATATATTGTTAACCTGGATCAGTGAAAGTGTTGCATAATATCATAAGAGAAATTATTATTCTTTTATTATACTGATATATATTGAAGTATGGTATTTCATAATGCAACTGTATATATATATATATATGATTTGTATTTTTATGTATGCATCTATCTATCCATCCATCAATCTATCTTCTCTTTTCAATTTATGTGAGTTGTAAGTACTGGGCTTTGTTTATGCTGTAAATGGTTAAATGTTATAAATAAATACAAAAGACAAATTCCTAGCATGCAGACACATTACAAACGATACAAATGCATACCAAAACAATTTGGTAAATTGGCATCTTTAATGCACTTATCAAAATAACAAAAGCAGTCTTCAAATAAATAGAATACTGTATGTGGAATCAGGATTTGGCTTAATATAATGAAATGACGCCATGCATGTTAAATTGACAGGACTCGTTATTTTGTGTCAGTTTTTCTGCTGATTAAGGGACTACATAAACAAATAGTCAACAAAGGCAAAAATGCTATCAATTGCATCATATTTTTGTAAAAAGTGTGACGCACTTGAGCAAAACAGCCACTATTTTTGAAATCAGCAGCTTAAAATGATTAATGAACATGTATTGGGTCTCATCCAGCAGATATGATTGGGTATGATTATGAAGCTTCTGCAACAAAAATGCTGGAGAGACAGACAGAGAGAGAGAGAGAGAGAGAGAGAGAGAGAGACATTTCTGAGGCATTTCTGGAAGATTTAGTTTTCACTTCAAACTGCATCTTATATGAGTGTATCTGTGGCAACCAGGAGTTTAAAAAGCAGTGTTAGGTGTGAAACAAAAAACATATCAACTATAAATGGACTTTCACTCACATACACTCAGTTCTCTGAAAAACCGCGTGTGTGTTCGAGGCAGATTGCTAAATAAGTGGCAGCAGACGTGTTCCTCCAGTGAGGTCAGAGACGGCTGCATCTGTGTATCTGCGTTACATAACCCCGTCAGAACCAGAGCGTCTGCTCCAGCGCCAGACGGCTGAAGAGCCAACCAGATGATTCATCCTCCACACAGGGTTAAAGAACAGAATAATCATTCATAATTATAATATATTATTATGACACATAATTTTTATATTACAATGATATTATTATAATATTATAATTATATTTTTAGAATTATTTTGTAATCATATTGATATATAAATAACTTTTTAATACTTTTGATTTATCCGTTAAAATATTTAGAATTATAATTTTTTTAAATTCATACTTTTATTTAGGAAGGATGCATTAAATTGATCTAAAGTCACAGTAAAGACATTTGCAATATTGCAAAAGGTTTCTATTTCATATAAATGCTGTTCTTTTGAGCTTCTAATTCATCAAACAATCCTGAAAAAAAAAATATTGGGCTATTTGAACTATTTTCAACATTGGTAATAATCAGAAATGTTTCTCGAGCAGCAACTCAGGATATTAGAATGATTTATGAAGATCATGTGACACTGAAGACTGGAGGAACGATGATAATAATTCATCATTGCATCACAGAAATAAATTACATTTTACTTTATATATTCACAAAGAAATCAGCTCTTTTGAATTGTAATAATATTTCACAATTTCTGCTGTTTTTACTAAATAAATGCAGCTTGGTGGGCAGAAGAGGCTTCTTTCAAAAACTAAAATAATAATATGAAGTAATATGTGTATGACAATTACCAGTCACTAAGCTAATGATATTAAAACATACTAGTTGATCAACATGATCAACAACTCAAATTTCATAAAACAGTCTATAAAATGCTAAGAGAAAAAAACCTTCATACAACTACAGTATATGCACAAGAAACACCTAAAAACAAAATTAATATCTAAAACCAGTATGAAATAAGCATCACTATGTTTACTATAAGAGCGTGTCACTAAGAACACTGCCTTTGATTGATGTTAAACAATGGGAATGTTATGACTCATAAAAATAAATCATGAAAAATAAATGCTATACATTATTTATCAAAGGTTGGTAGCTGATGCAGTACAATCCTCTCACAATCCTGTTGCTGAAATGTTAGCAGGATCGTGTTTGCTTGATATATGCAGTGTGTATTGGTCGTTGTGTATTTGTGAGTGTGTGGAGAAGGATGTGCATTCGCAGGTCAAGTTCTGGTGTCACATCACAATGAGAAATAAATATAACAATCAGTTCCCAAAAACAATGACAAAATAATTGAACAAATACAGATATATATCCATGATGCTTCAAAGCATCACAAATCAAATCAACATAATCATATTCTATTTTTTTATACTGTTAACTAGGATTATTTTAATAAAAAATATCTATATTATATAACAATAATATTTATATTAAATATTTATATATAGACAAAAACTAATACAACTGACAAAAGCACATAAAAGAAAAAACTAAGATGAAAAAGACTACTAATATAAAAAGTGAACAAAAACTGATTTTTTTAAGTTTAATCAAGATTAATTATGATTAATCACATCCAAAATAAATAAAAAAATATTTACATAATATATCTGTGTACTTTGTATATTTATCATGTATATATAAATACACACAAATACAATTTAGAAAATATACATGCATATTATTTACATGCATATATTTATATAATTAATATTATATATAAATATATTTTATATATAAACGTAACATTTTTCTTAAACATATACATGCATGGGCGTGTATTTATATATACAATATACATATACACAGTACACACACATATACTATGTGAACACATTTTTTTTTTGGATGCGATTAATCGTGACAGCAATAATATATATATATATATATATATATATAAATAACAAAGCACATTCAATTATTAAAACTGAAATTAAAACTGGAAACAAAGCTAATTTAAAATGTGAATAAAACTATAATAATTATAATTAATATTAAGCATAAATAAAGTAATAGCGCTTTTCCTGAGCTCAATCATCTAACTATGATAGCATATAAATAAGACTTGAGTAAAACTAGATCACAAATAATGTTAGCAAATCTAAACATAATTTAGTTTGTCATGGCCATATTCATAAACGGCTGTTCTTGTTCATGCAAAATTGTAATTGTGCGAGTCACTTTCTGGGTGTTTTTGATTATAAGGGGAAAAAAAAAAAACAAACAAAAAAAACCTTCAATTTCTGCATTCCACAGGAAATGAGGCTGAACAAATGATGACAGAAATACATTTTGAACTATTTCTTCAAAATCTATGCGTTTGCATGCAGAAACTCTTCATTTCAAAATGAGGTGAAAGCGTTCGGGGCCTAAAAAGTCCCTTTTGTCCAATGAGGAAATTGTAGAGGGTCACTCAGCTTGGATTGCAGGCGTGAGTCACATCCTGATACTTCGGCTTCTTCAAGCCCTTCAGAAAAAGAGGAAGAGGACAAATTGCAGATGGAAAAGAGGAACTAAAGAGCGGAGATGAATGTGGTTGGGCAGCAGGTGGGATAATGTTTGTGAATCGTGCAATCCGATTGGTCCTCGGAGACACAGCACTGACCAATAGGAGACAACCTGCAGAACATGATCAAGTAAGTTACAAACATTCAGCTCTTACCTGTAACATGTTGAGTAACAGAGAGCGGAATTTGGTTCCTTCCACCATGAACAGAGCCATCTTGTCACAGAGTTTGGCTGCCGTTGCCGCAAAACTTCGGTCGCTGACTGCCTTGCGGTAAATAGTGTGGACAATCTGGTTCAGCGTCTCCTCCGAATCGGCCGAGTTCTGCGCCTCCTCCATGAACGTGGTGAGCTGGTTCTCCACGCCGCTGCTGTTGTTCCTCAAGCTGTTCAGGATCTCTAACAGTCTGTCCATTCGGTTCCTCTGCGGCCCGGCCGTCGCCACGGGAACATCCTCCTGCCAATCAGAGAACAGCGAGAGCGGTCACATGACTTAGAACACCGTACACTACGTTTCAAAGCTAGGGATCAGAACGATTATTGAAAGAAATTAATACTTTTATTCAGCAACAAAGTGTCACATTGATCAATAGTGACGAAGACATTTATGATGTTAAAAAAGATTTCAAATCATATTGCTTGTTTTTGCATGTTACTTGCATGTTTTCCCGCAAGTGTCTAACATATTTACCATGTTTCTAGCTTCTTTTAACGTTGTAAGCATTGTATATTTATCGTCTCTAGCTTGTGTAGCATGATGCTAAAGTTTTACCACTGATAGTGTGCTTCTAGAATGTATAGCACATTTCTAACTTGTTTTAGCGTGTTTTACCACACTGACAGTGTGCTGCATGTTGCTAGCATGTTTTAACACATTGGTAGTATGTTGTTAGAATATTTAGCACATTTCTAGTTTATTTTAGGACATTTTACCACATTGACAGTGTGTTGCTAGTATATTTAACATGTTGCTAGTATGTTCTACCATATTGGTAGTACACTGCTCATGTATTTAACATGTTTTCTATCTTAGTTTACATGTTGCCAACATGTTTTACCACACTGATATTTTTCTAACATGTTTTACCACACTAATAGTATGTCACTGACATATTTAACATATTTCTAGTTTGTTCAAGCATGTTGCTAGCACTTCATACCACATTGATAGTATGTTGCTAGCATGTTTAATATGTTTCTAGCTTGCCTAAGCATGTTGCTAAAATATTTGGAACAATTTTATTATTATGTTAATATGTTAATATGTTGATAGAATGTAGCTAAAATATTTAACATGTTTCTGGCTTGTTTTAACATGTTATTATTATGTTGAAAGTATGTATTTAGCAAGTGTCTGGCTTGTATTAGCATGTAATTAACATGTTTTACCACACTGATAGTAAGTTGATAATGTATTTCGCAGCAGTCACCTTCTCTTTCAATCTCCTCCTCAGTCTCTCTTTAGACGACTGCAGTAAGCAGATCTTCCCGCTCTCTGTCTTCTCCTCTTTGTCTCCTTTCTTTCTCTCCTCTTTCGCAGGCTCATCCTTCGCTCCTTTCTCCACGTGGGGCTCCGGCTCCCCGTGTTTTACAATCTCTGGCTCTTTGGTATTGCGTGTTAGACCCCTATCGGCCCCCGAGGGCCCCTGAATAAAACTGTTCGTCTGGTGTTTGGGATGTTGATGCCAGCGCCGGTTCTGGCTGTAGCCGTGATGTGGGCCGCCCTGCCACCCGCCCAGGTTCTGCTGGCCCTGGTAACCCCGCCCCCCAAACTTAGTGCCAGCACCTGATTGGTGGTCTGCGTTGGGCTGCTGCATCTGATTGGGCTGCTGTTGCTGCTGCAATCCCTGCTGCTGCTGCAGAGGATTCTGGGATTTCAGGGGAGCCCCTCCTCCTCCTCCTCCTCCTCCAGGAAGGCGCTGTTGTCTCCTAGAACAACAACAAAAAGAGCCAGTTATCTTTATGTCAATGAGCTTTTTGTGGGGGTTTCCAGGGTGTTGCTAGACAGTTGCATGAGTGTTTAGAGTAGTTGCTAGTGTATTGTTAGATGGTTGCCAGTATTTTGAGAATGTGTTGAAATTAGTGGTTAATGCATTGTTATGCAGTTGCTAAAGTGTTCCTGAGTAGTTCTTACGATGTTGCTAAGTGGAAGATAATTAAACACAGAAAAATTAATTAATGCACAAAACAAACAAACAAATACACAAATAAATATACAAAACAAATAAATGAATGAATGCATTAAATAAATAAATACTGGTGGATGTTGTGGTCAACGTAAACAAAAACAAAAAACTGAAAAACACAAATATATAAATATATTTTTATATATTATATTCTATTTTATATAATAATGTATTGATAAATACATTCATAATTATTATTATTCATATAACAAATATTCATCATAATTAATTAACAATAATTCTGGTCAACACCACAGCGCAAATGACACAGATTCAATTTTAAGTGTGTCCTGCTGGGTGGTCAAGATTAAAGAAAAAATAGATTTAAGCAAATACACAAACACAATATATCAATAAATACATCCATCCAAATTCTGATAGACAGTGCAGCACAACTCACATGCAATAAGAGCATTTTGGTTGGTTAAATCAAAATACCTAAAATTAAACAAATAAATGAATAAATACACAAAATAAATAAATAAAACAATGAATTCATTCATTAATTTATAAAATAAATAAATAATAATAATTTGAGAATGGATTATGTCCACACCACAACTATAACGATAACAATAAAGAGGAATGATACCACAGGAATGATTTTTACTGATGATCGACATGATACACTAACAGCCAATCAGAATCCATCCGGCTTCAAGAGCTTGAACAATTAAAGAGGCAGACGACGCTTATAATAAACAACATCTGTGTGCTGTGTGGACATTAATATCTAGTTATCTTCATAGCTGTAGTTTGTGGTGTGAATGGGCCTTAACCCTAAATATGAGCAATAGTAACAGTGAGGATTAATTTAAACACCACTAATAATAACCGCAGTCACACACAGTGTGTTAATGTGTGTGTTTAATGATTTACAGCAGATGTGAGTCAATATGTAAACTCCCAGTTCTCCGTGTTTGCAGCAGGCTGATGGGATGAGTCCAGTCATCCTAATGACCGACACTGGATTATGGGTTTTACTGTGTGTACATTACATGTGTATGCATACTGACGTGTGCATTCAGATCGCGCCGCGTCACGTGTGAGTGTGTTTGTGTACATTATGTGAAAAAATGCTGTGCACCACTGACTGCAATAGTCTGACCCTTTACTCTTTTCAAGAAAAAAACTATATTCGGATTCTAGAATTAAAACATTTCACAAACAAATTGTGAAGCACTTCATCTAAATTAGTTGCAAACTAGTTTCAAAAGCATCACAGAAAGCGAAATCCCAAACAATCAAAATGTGTGATGTTTAATTTACAGGATTTTGGACCAATGAGATTTCACTATGACTAAACAAAATAATATGTCAATATGAAACAATATGAACATTATGAAACGTTTGCATGTTATGCTGCTTCTTTCAGTGTCAGCATTGTAGAATATTTATAGTAAACTAATAACATGCAAAAAGTTATCTGAAATAAAAAGTTAAAATGGACGCACTAAAATGACTAAAACTAAGCTAATAATAAATAATTAATTAATAATAGCTTACAATAATAAATTAAGTAAAATAAAATAATATACAAAATATTTCTTTCATCAAATACAAATATTAAAATATTTAATATTTTATCAATTAAATATTCAATATAAAAACTAATAATTTCAGGTAATTGTCAAGGCAACATTTCAAAATTTTATTTAATTTAACTAAGTAATCAAATGACTAAAATTATAATAAAAAATGCATTATACATAAATAAAATACTAACAAACTAAAATAATAACTATAAATTAACAAAAACTATATAATCAAAAATTACTAAAACTTTGATTCAAAAACTATAATATAGTATATAAATAATTCTAAAATAACACTGTTATAGAGAAACAAGGTCATATTTTATATCTTCAACAGAGAATAAACAAGCACGGAGAGTCCTGCAGAGCACATAATCTATAACATCAGCAGACACTTCAAAGACGAACATCTTCACTAGTGACCGTGAACAAAAGTAATTCTGTGCTCTTTTAAACCCTCAGGCAGACAGGAATCTCCTCGCTCAGAGGACGGGCTTCACGTTTGACTGACAGCTTAAGAGCGAGGCGTCCAGGTTAAGGTCATGTTTGACTCTGGTGTTCTGGTTTTACTAGGGGTTAATTTTAGGGGAGAGTGTGCTGAATGACAGATCGAAAATAAGAGGTTGAGGTGCTGACCGTCACATTCTTCAGGCTTTACGCAGGTTAACCCTTGACGTCGCTCTGCGGGAACATGTTTTACACAGATGCTTCACGTATCTATTCCAGCAGTGCCAGAAATACAGAAACAACATACATACTGTAGACTATCACTGAAAATCTGAAATGCTTTGAAAAAGTCTTGTCTGCTCACCAAAGCTGCATTTATTTGATTAAAGACACTGTAAAGATTTTGAAATATTATTACAATTGAAAATAACTTGTTTTATTTGAATATATTTTAAAAGTAGTTTATTCCTGTGATCAAATCATCAACATGATCCCTCAGAAATCATTCTAATATGCTCATCTGCTGCTCAAGAAACATTTCTGATCATTATCTGTGTTGAAAACAGTTAATCTCCTTCATATTTCTGTGGAAACCATGATGCATCTGATTTTTCAGGATTATCAGATGAATAGAAAGTTTTTTTATATAGAAATATTTTGTAACGTTATAAATAACGTTGTAAATGTTACTTTTTATCAATTTAATGCATCCTTGCTGAATAAAAGCCATTTCCTTAAAAATGTATCTACATTTACAAAAAATAAATGTAATTTAAATTTACATTTTTTATTTTATAATTAAAAAATATTTATATTATAAACAACGTTATAACATGAATATACTGTATATACATACAGAGCAGATTATGATGATGTCCTTGAATGTTTTTAAGAAAATCAAAGCACTTCTTTTAATTTAAAATGAGACTGATATCTGATAACAGAGTTCATCAATATCTCAACTAGATGTAGAAATTAACCTTTGACTTTGAAAAAGATGAAACAAAAGTGGAAACAAATAGTGTTTCAATAGTGTTTCATCTAACATCAGAATGCATTATGTTTCAAATTTGTACTTATCTTAGTGCTTATATGAATAGTGCTCATTCAATAATTTAAATGCATGTTGTGCACTGTGTTGTGTGTGTGTGTGTGAGAGTGTGTGTGTGTGTGTGTACCTCTCACTGAAATACACTTATAAGCAGCTCGAGAGCCAGATTGAATGTTGTCCACACCCAACCCTTCCCTTCCCTCCTTCACACACACCACAATACAACAAAAAGCTCTGAGAAAACCTCTTACATAACATTAACATCAAGTGTTTGCTTTACACAAGATAAACCCTGACTGACAGGTCTGTCATCAACGGGAATCTTCACACTCCACGCCTGCATCATGGTCAACTTAAAGATCTCGCTCACAATACACCATACTTAAATTAACACAAATAGAAATAAGACTGAGGAACAGAAGAACAACGCATACGATATCTCATATTTCTGATCATAAATTCAAACTACATCCTTCTAAAATGTTCAAGATATTCTAGAATATTCTAGAAGCAATTACCCCCATGTCTGTATTTTTAAGTAATGTCTAGAAGTTGTTGAACAATACATTGCCAAGACTGAATATCAGCTGATATTTGGCGTTTTTTTTTTTTAATTTCTGCATTGAACCGTTAAGTGTCAAACCTTTATTTGACAGCATTGGGACTTTTATTTTGACACCAACAAACTCTAAAAATAAAACCAATTTTTAATTATCGACATTGGACGATATGTTTTTCTGTTTGACCTTTATTTTGACAAAAGTGGGACTTTTATTTTGACACAGCTACAAATTCTCAGAATAAAGTTGTATATCGCTCATTCAAACTAAAAGATTTCATTTACAAAAGACAGTAGTCCATTTAAATAGGCTCAAACGAACAAATTGAAAACACATCCTTCTAAAATGATCAAGAGGAGGAATAACTTGGGCTTTGAAAGTTATGACTGAACAGACTGTATTTCTGAGTTTTGACAAATTAAATAAGGCATTTACAGTACACTGATTAAAGTCCATAGTACATCAAATTCTCAATCATACAGCACACTAGTTCTCCTGCATGTTCATCTACAGAATATTCTAGAACCATCAACATCTATTGGTAATATCCAGTAGTTGCCGACATATATATCATAAACACAGATAAATCACCCTATATTTGCCATGTTTTAAAATATTGGCTTTGAATGATACGTTCCATTTCCCTTTTAAATATCTAACATTTAAGATTGAAGTAACATCAACCTCCATTTCTGTATTTTTTTGGTAATATGTAGTAGTGGTAAACCGATATATCACCAAGACCTTATAAATGGACCGATATTTGGCCATTTTTTTTTAATCAGTAATGGACTATACATTTTTCTTTGAATTCATTAAATTAAGTGTTAGATTTTATACATGTATGTCTAATAGTGGTGAACCGATATATTGCCAAAACCGATAAATCGGACAATATTTGGCCTTTTTAATAATCAGTTTTGTACGACAAGTTTAATATATATATCATCTTGGCCATCAAAATATCCATAATTTTTACACAAAATGTTTAGCACACCTTTTACTCGACCAGAACTTCTCCAACCACTGCAGCTGAACGCGGTTAATGACCTTCACTAAAATCTCTCAGACCCGTCACCTTAATGCCTTTGGATTTAGATTTCCGTACTGGACTTACTGTACGGAGATAGTTTGCAGATTAATGATGACTCAACTGACAAGAGGCAGAAGAGGATGAGAAAGTACTGTACAGAGGATTTATGTTGTGCAAGTAGAATAAAGCAAACAGGACATCAAGGTCACAGATCCAGTCAGAAGGTGGTTAGTTTGAATCCCAAGAACGGTTCGGATCCCATAAGTAGTTCAGAAGTCCAGTTTTCCTGAGCAAAGCTTGTAAGTGGAAGAACAAGAGTAAGCGGACAAGATTCAGGAACTGGACCCGTTTTGAGACACTGACCTGGACACTTGCCTCTTCCCCTCGGCTGAAAGCAGCACCGTCAGCTGCTCCTGGGGCGGATCGAATCGACTACGGGTACCACAAGGAGACGACACGTGAACAATGTGGATGCGAGGGTGGAAACAAGCAGGGATGGAAAACAAGAAGATACGAGAGAACTAAATAAAGCAGGAAGAACAAGAAAAAAAAGGAGGAGATGAATGATTGGGACGATTATTAAAAAAAATCTACTGATAGCTAATTTATTAAAAAAGATCTACTGAAATCTATTGGAGCTAAAACAAAATAAATTAATAATAATACATAGTTAAGGGTATCTACATAATGCTACAAAACAAAATAAACGCTGCAAAATAAAAACAAAACAAAAATGCTAATAAATAATACAAAAAATAATACAAAAAAAAGTTTAAAAAGTTTACAGGAGCTACAGGATTTAAGGGTGACTACAAAATACATTACGCTGCAAAAACCAATGAAACATCGCAGTAAATAAGAAACGATAGGATGGTTGTGGAGAGGAAAGGTGGGAAAATGCAGGAATATATGATTAGGACTATTATGAAACCTACTAGGGACAAAATAAAAGAACCTTCTTTAAAAAATAAATAAATAAATAAATAAAATTTAAAAATGGAGCCACAGAGTTTAAGGGCATCTACGTAAAGCTGTGAAAACCAAAGATATGTTGCAAAAAATACGAAAAGACATGATGTTTTTCGGTGATGAAAGTTTCTTCAAAATATGAAACAAGAATGAAACACTTTCTGTGAGCAGTATGTGCTATGCCAAGAATCCTCAAAGAAAAACTCTTGATGCTTTTTGTGCCCATATCATCCCTCTCTCTTCAACTGTGAAGGTCCTCATCTCTCCTCATCCAGAGGATGAACGGTGTGGGTTTATTTCAGTCCATCAGAATGTAGATTTGAGTCATCAGCTGTGAATTCACCTGATATTGAGCTTCTTTAAAGGCTCTGAACTACTGAAGCATGCCAAAAAAGCCTACACAGACCCGAGAAGCAAAAAGTTTGTGGTTAGTTTGATTTATAATATATAACGGTTTTGAAAGAAGTGTCTTCTGTTCACAAAGGCTGCATTTATTTAAATCAAAATTACTGTGAAAACAGTCAAAATGTGAATTATTATTACAATATAAAATAACTGTTTCCTATGTAAACATATTACTCCAGACTTCAGTGTCACGTGATCTTCAGAATCTGATCAGTGGAGGCTTTCCTGTCAGCGAGCAAACTAATCTACAGAGAGAGACTGAGAGAAGCGATGCCAACAAACAACACGACCGCAGAGTCCTCTCTGGCAGGAGCAAAGCATTGTGGGTGGCCAACAGCAGCAATAACAGGCTGAGAAGCCTTCTGTTGGAGGAGTGGGAGAGAGAGAGAGATGTGGGAAGAGAATAGTATGTAGTGATGCACACACACACACACACACACACACACACACAGAGAGATAAATGATTCCCTAGATTGTTTTTTCTCTTACATCCAACTTTTGCAGTCAAAGCAGACATATTCTCATATTCTGTGGTCTGAAAGCCAAGTAAGATGTTAAAAATGACACAGTATGCTATTTGTGCTGTTTGCTAGTGCAAAACTCACAAACACAATGCTGGAATGCTGTGGGTGTTGCTATGCGATTGCTAAGGCATTCTGAGAGGTATTATTGCATTGCTATATGGTTGCTAGGGTGTTTAGAGTGGTTGCTAAGCTACTTATCAATGGGGTACAACAAATATATTCAAATTTAAGATCAATAATAATCATAAAATGTACTCTTTAACCTTATCTTACAGTAAATAACTAAATTTTTTTGAAAAACAATAATTGATATGCTACTATATTTACATTACTTTCACCAGATTTGTATATTAATATTTATTCATTTTAATATTTATATACACTATTAGGAACAGCATCCTAATACTGTGTTTGACCATCTTTCGCATTCAGAACTGCCTTAATTCTACAGAAATCGAGACATCCTCGAATCCGGCGGCATCACAAAACACTCATGAGAAGCGTCCAGTGAAGTCACACACAAGGACATCAGAGCCTTTCTTCACATCAACAAAACCCTGAATAACACAAAGCTGTTGCTTTCTTTCTCAATCCTTTTCTGTCGCACAAGTTTAGACCAAAATATTAGATTTTTTGCTGTTTCTTAGCAACTGCAAATTACAACAACTTCTCCGATGAGGTCGAAGTCAAAACGTAAAAGAAAAAGAGTGGAAGTGCTTTAATGGATTAAAAGAGAAGATCCTGAGTAAAGAACATGCAGAGACAGAGTATTACGTTTTACACACCGCATTAACAGTCTGACACGTGTGGAAAGTGTGAGCTGCTGTTTTCTCTGCTTTACGAGTCTAACGTCAGCGTTCTGTGTGCAATGTTTGCGCTAAACAACTAGAGGAGATTAACAGTAACACAGACTCACCGGCGGTCATTCCTGCGGCGACGAAACAGTTTTTTCGTGTGTGCGATCTCAGCTTCATTAGGCAGAGGAGGAAAAACCTGTGGAAAGAAAGAGAAAATATCACGAGAAACGCCAAAACAAAAAGTCTGGACAGTTTGTATACAAGCGTGAACCTCATAAAAGTACCAAAAAATAAATATTACATTTTGCAGAAATTATGCAATGTTTAAAACATTTGTTAGTGTATTATTTCAAGATGTTTATTATTTTATTTTCATGATAATTATGCAGATGGATTTTTTCAATGGTGATTTCCATAAATGTTTTATATAAATAAATAAATAAAAAAATTTAATACAAATGTTGTGCAGCAACAACAAAAAATGTATTTTATAAAACTAGATTTTGTTTCTGAAAGTATGCATGCATCTTTTTTGTATTTGTAAAAAAGTAACTGTTTTGTATTAATATTTTTCATTACAGAATATTTTAGAAACTTTTTTTCATGATAATGATTGCGCACTTCCTCAGATACTCTCATTACTGTACTGTTTTGTTTTAATTCTCATTATTTTCAATGGTGATTTGCATAACAGTATATAATTCAATAAAAAAAAAAATGCAAAAAAAACTTCTACAAAAAAAATTTTTATTTTGGAAAACAAATACAACCAGGATGTAATATTTAAAAAATATACAGTATACACACACATGCTTAAAAAAAATGTGTCTGTATGATTTTAATATTAATTAATAATATTCTTCATATCTTTTTGTATCAATTATTATATTAATATAATTACATTTTAATGTTAGCTATTATACAAATGTTAATATAATTTACAGAAAGTATATATTAATATATATTAAAATGCATATACACTGAAGAAAATGATAAACACAAACACTTTTGTTTTTGCCCCCATTTTTCAAGAGCTGAAAAAGATCTAAGACTTTTTCTCTGTACACAAAAGGTTTATTATTCTCAAATATTGTTCACAAATCTGTCTAAATCCATGTTAGTGAGCACTTCTCCTTTTGTAGAGATAATCATTCACCTCACAGGTGTGACATATCAAGATCTGATTAGACAGCATGATTATTTAGACAGATTTGTCAACAATAACTGAGAGAAAAAGTCTTAGATCTTTGAGTTAATTTTCATTATGCATGCATTTTTGTTGTATTTGTAGCGTTGTATCAATATTTTGCATTACAGAAATTTGATCACTGGACATTTTTGATAATATTGTCAAACTTACTTAACAATTAAGCAATGATTACAAATTCAATCAAATGCAGATGGTTCAAATCAAATCCCAACTTTCATCATTCATAATACTGTTTCACGTGAAAGTACATCATGAAGATGTGAATGTATCTGTGTGTTTTTGTGCATGTGTTTCAAACACGCCACAAACTACAGATAAAACTTTTCAGTCTCTCTTGGATACTACAGGAGGTTAAAACGCCAAGGTTTATCGACAGGATCTGGGAAACAAGTACTGGTGCATGATGGGTAATAAAACCCTAAACTCTGACACCCTTCCATTTCACAGCATAATGGAACATTCTTGAGCTCTGAGCTGCGGTGGCAGCATCTACACACACACACACACACACACACACGGTCCTCAGGGTTTCTCTTTCTAACCCTACTGAGGCTCTGAAGCCAAAACCACTGTATGCTGATTGGCTGTCTCTGATTGGACACAGATGTGGCGGGAGATTAGTGTAATTGGCTGCTTTTCCTCGCCGGCGTGGTAATGAGGGCTTCTAAAGCTTAACCCCGCCCCCCACACAGACAGCCTGCCAGAGCCGGACACTGAGAGTCGCCAGCCATCACATTTATTACAAGAAATGACAAAAACAACCGAAACTTAAGAAAACACAACCGCAGGATGTATTCATGATGATAAAACACCACGTCAAACATCTGGCAGGGATACACAGACTCGACTGGCTCAGACTAAAGTGAGAAATAAAAAAGAAAATGGAGATGTTAGAAAACTGTATGAGACTCCGTGTCTTCTGCAGAAACAAGCAGTGAATGTCTGAAGAATGTTCTGCTCTCTGTTTTTCTCTTTTACCTAGAATATATTATTAGGGGAAAAGGACATTGCATAAAAACAACTTGACATTTCTAAATTCTTATGCATTCGAAAAACGTCACAATAGCCAGAAATAATGCACATTTTTCCAGAAACTCTCTTTAAAACTTTAACTGACAAAATTACAGACAATAGATAGAAAAACACTTTGGAAACTTTGCACAAAATATTATTATTAATATATATTATAATATACTCATTCATATTAAGTGATATTTTAATAATTTACTCATTCAAATGCATTAACATATATTTGCAATACAGTATTGTGATGATTACAATCCAATCAAATACAGATGGCCAAAATTAAGTCCTTACATTATTCCTGCAATTGTTTCTCGTGCCAAAACCCCTGCATTCAGAGGACAACTAGATAAGGGTCACATGTCCGTATGCATACACAGATGCCAAAAAGTCTCATCTTATAAGCAATTTAATGTTTACATGCAAGAAAAGGATCTGATGTGTGCCAGATGTCTGTGGAAAACTAAAATGCATCCATCTGATGGTGTGAAAGCAGCCATAAAGACAACGGAAAGACTTGTGAAGATAAAACTGTAATTTTGGGTTTGGTCCCATCAGAATCCATCAAGTCTACGAGTTTCTAAACTTCATGAGGAACTTCCTTGTGAGAGAGGCACGGCCTCAAGTGTCCATTCATCTTCTGTGTGTGTGTGTGTGTGTGTGTGTGTGTGTGTGTGTGTGTGTGTGTGGAGCTACTGTTGCAATCCTGCAGGATGTCACAAGTTGGACGTCTCCGCTTTAATGTTCTCCAGATGATAATCGCAACCACACCAAACACATTCAGACTTCAAAGCGCCTAAATATGTCAATATTTGCACAAGCGTGAAACCGAGGAAAGCGAGGCACCAGTTTTCGTTTGCCATGATTAAAGTCCTCAATTCTGATTGCTGTGCAAAAAAAGTAAACTATTACAAGGAAATCAGGGTTTTTTTTTGGAGACATAAGGAATGTGATGAATAATCTGCAGGGAGGAGACCCACGGTTTATTTGATATAAGGGCTGATTGTTTTTATTAAAAGTGAAACAATGCGAGTAAGCGTGTATGTCCTGTGCGGATCAAAGTCAGTGACACATAGATACACATCTGCACTCGGCTCGTCCCCGCTGAGCATGACCTTTGACCCCGGGCTGTAGGACTGTTGCATGCGTGACTGCGGAGGGCCGGAAGGCGGGGGAGTCGCTCGCGGCAGGAAACTTATGCATACCGCCACATTCCAGAGGTCAAAGGTCACAACAGAATCCATGTTCACAGAGTAGGGAATGATGACTCCTCCCACTCAGACCTGACTGGTCTGCACAGAGATACAGGGGTGAGGTAATGATGAAGTAACGGTGAGAAGTCCAGGACTAGGTTATGGGGTCAAGCAAATGTCTCTACACATATCAGATAAAAAACCACATCCAGGATTTCACATCGACTATATAACAGCATCTTTCTATGGTGTGTGTTATATAATAAAATAAAAAAACATTTAATATTTTAAATGGGGAATTACAGGTATAACAGAGAGCATTTGTAGAAATTGTACAAAGATTGAGTATGATTATGTAAAGCAAACATGATAAACAAGCTACAATAATGCACATCATAACACAATTTAATTGCATTTTGTAACTATAGTTAGACAAGGTGTATAATGTATAATATGATTTATGATGTAATAATAAATCATACTTACTAAAATCATATAAAAATACTCAAAAATATAACATCTAATAAAAACTTTAATAAAGAAATAACATTAATAACAACATTAAGAACATTTGTATTTAAACAATAAATTGAGAATAATTTTTTTTTATAAATATTGAAATAATTTAACATTTTCCTCTCTCTCTCTCTCTCTCTCTCTCTCTCTCTCTCTCTCTATATATATATATATATATACATATATCACATCGAAAATCAAAGTTTTTTTTGCATAATATGTGTGTGTCCTTTGTATATGTATTATCTATATATTTATTTATATGTCCATAGTTTTTATTCACATAATTTATATTATAAATGTGTATTTTGATACAAAGTAATTATATATTTATAGCCAAATTTGTTCGATTGCTAAAAAGGGTTTTAAAAAGACAAAAAATAAAGACGTTTATTTTGCCCATGGGTACTGTTTTTAAATGTGATGTGAGAAAAAAGACACATAAAAGGTGTATTTTACTTGACTTTCTGCATTTTCCCATCCAACGCCACGCCTACATGTCATAATGGATAGTCATCACATGTATCATAATATATTTGCTCGCACACGAGCAGCTCCATTTCATCTCTGAGACACGCTCAGTTCTAGCACTTGCCAAATTCGTGTCGTGCGTATCTGCGTAATAGCAAATCCGTCATGGCACGAGTGCAACTGGCTCTTAAAGGGAAAGGAAGATGAGTCTCTGATTGGTTTATTGCACGTTACGCCCAAAAAACACCCATTACTCATTAAGAGAATAGCGACAACCTGTTTAGACCATGCATCCGGGCAAAAAGTGGATTTGGACATGCCCTGAGTGCACCTGTGCCATGCCCTTTACACTTTGCGTTTAGATCGTTAAAATAGGGCCCTCTATCTTCTATCCAGGGGAAGTTGTTTAAGGGTGCAAGAGAGTTTAGATTTGTCAAGGAGGTAGGATTACACTTGACATCAGTCCTGAAATCATCACAACCATCACCGCTAACAAGATCTACCCACAGAATCTGAGCTCAACATTCACTCGGGCCAATAAAATCACCCGAAACAACATCAACTTTCCCTGCACTAGATGATATTAGAGAGTTATGGGATTCAGACGGCGTGGGTCATGAAAGCGGGCATTAACCTGAAGTGAGCGAGGACGTCTCCCGTCACAGGACACTGACGAACCGTGACAGACAGACTGATTTAAACAGTACGAGCAGAACTCATTTCAGAAAGATTAGCCAGAGAGACTACAGGTCTTCAGTTAGACACTCCATCGGCATTAAAACCCAGACATCTGGAAAGAATTCAAACCGCTGATTTCAGATCATTTCTAGAAAAGTGGGTTTCTTAAGCCCACTTAGTATTTAATTATATTATATAATTAATATATAGCAATAATTTCTCTCTCTCTCTCTCTCTCTATACATATATATATATATATATATATATATATATACATATACATATACATATATATATATATATATATATATATATATATATATATATATATATATGTATAAATGATTAAAGAATTTAAATTAAGGTTTAACTTTATATTAAGGTTTAATGTAATCATTTAAAAATAAGATAAAAACATGTATAATATATAAATGTCTTTTTTTTTCTCAACATAATTGTTTGTGTATGTCTGTTTATATATAAATTATATTTATCATGGAAATAAGCTGGAAACATCTATAAATAATTCAAAAGGCTGCTTTCCAATAATTCCTTGAAAAAAGTGTTTTACATATTTAATCATGTTTCTGTGTTTAGCTGAAGTATCCAGATGATTTCTGAAGGTTGGATGAACAACTTTGATTTGGTAAAACAGAAACAAATTTCATGCTTTTATTTTGCTTTTCAGACAACATGCAATGCGGATACACCAAAAAAAAAAAAACAAAGAAAAAAAATCAGATATTTTCAGGCTGTTTGAACAAAGCCAGAGCGTCCCGTGTGAGATCTGTGCTTCTAAACTTAGCGTCCACCGGACAGAGAAAGCTCTTTGTTAGCCTGACTATTGCAGGATGACTGAAGCCGTCACCTCTGGTATTAACGTGACCCTTTTCCTGTTCATGAGTCTGTGTCACGACATTCCGGATGATGAGGCGGAATTCCAAGAGGGAAAGTGACACAGGAATTCCTGCGCTGCTAGCGGGTGGAATGAGGAAGACAATGAACCATCAGTCAAAGAGCCAACACTTGGCATGCGACCATGAGACTGGACGCCTTCCAATCGAAGCAACTGCACACACACACACACACACACACACACACACACACACACTAAAGATTTCCAAAGAGAAATAGGGACTGAGAATCAGGGTTCCCACACCTTTAGACCAATGAATTTCCATGACTTTTTTACAGCCGTTCACGATAACTGGTTAACTTAAACTAATAAGATATAATAAGATATCGTTTTTGTTAATTGAAATACAGATGAATTCACATAAAATATAAGTATCAGATAAAAACCCTAAACTTAGTATATTTCCGTTAGTAGCAAAGACAATTAATAATAAATACTATAATAGTTCAGGTATATAAATACTAACACAGTTACTGGATAAGCATCGGGAAGAATCATTTTATAGTTGTTACACTCACAAACTGCAATTTCTAGTTTTGAGATGAGCATGACTAGGAAAATGATTAAAGGGGTCATATGACAATGCAAAAAATAACATTATTTTGCGTAGTTTGTGTGTTTAAGGGGTTCAAAAACATACTCTACATTATTTCCGCATCCCGTACATTATTGTTGCTCCTCTGTGCCCCGCTTTTCTGAAACACATCGAAGTTTACAAAGCTAAAAAAAAAAGGTGTGGTCTGATTGGTCAGCTATCCAGTGGTTTTGATTGGCCGAATACCTCAAACGTGTAACGGAAATGTTACAATATTTGGAAACACACAGCATCTCCACAACATTGCGGTGTTGTCAACAATACTACAGCGAGAATAAATGATACCCCTTCTTTATTTGCGTAAATATTTGGGCGGTGTTATGCAAATCTTCCAACACAGTGATGTAGACATGTGGGGGCGTGTTTAAATGAAATGTTTTAGGAGGCCGTGGACGAGCCTTAACTTTTATTAAAAAAATTATCTTTGGGTTTGAGACTTCGTCTTTTCAACGTCACGGATCTTATAAATGCATGAACAGCTTGTAACACTCCAAAGAGAAATAAAAACTTGAAATCGCATCATATGACCCCTTCAATTCCCATGACTATCACAGGCCTGGGAAACAGAGTTTTAACATTCCCTGATGTTTCCAGGTTCTGGACACCTGGAGAAAAATGAATGACCACTGAAACAAAGGCTCCTGCAGAATCCAAGGCTATTCTTGTGTAATTTCAGTCTGGATTCTTTAGCTCCTGAGATGAAGACTGTCCGTGTGTTGTTTACAGCAGCCTGAGCTTTACGTTCCTTTGGACACGTCTGCAGAGAGTGTGTTGGTCTGGTTGCCGGGTGACGCGGGATCGAGTCTGAGCGTTTATGATGGGATAGACATCATGGCTCTCTCAGGCCCAATTAGGTAAAGAGTCAGCGCATGATCTCACACTCAAACACACTCCTCAACTAGCAAACAAAACTACATCACTGCATTTTCAGATTCCCGGATCATAGGAATTCTACACAGATTTCGGTAACACTTTATAATAACTGCATGCTATTAATCATTAGTTAAGCATTAGCAAACAGTTAATTCATCATTTATAAATCATTAATAGACATTTATAAGCAGTTTATAAATACAGATATAAATGATTTATACCGGATTCAAAAGCATATCTATAATGTATTTAATAATTGTTTTAATTAATGATCAATTTATCATTTCTAAATTAAGTATAGCATTATTTACACACCAGTTATTAAGGAGTTGTCAGTGGTTCATAAGATCACTTAGAAATTGTAAGTAAATGATTAATAAACTATTTAAATGTGCATTCATACATCTTTTTATTCAGACATATAGTAATAGTTACTTAACGTGTTAATAAATGGTTTATTAACATGTATTTCTACTGTAATTCAGGGTTAATTCAGGTAGTTGTTAGTTAACTATTTTTGTAAGCTCATTTAAAGTGAGGACTATTTATGCCTTGTAAAGCTTTTACAAATGAGATTTAAAGGCTGTTAATATTTCTATGTTCTGTATCACTGTGTTGTGTTTGTTTCCGTTTTTTGTTTAGAAGATAACTGAGCCTTTAAATATCCTTTATAAATGCTTTACAAGGCATAACTAGTCCTCACTTTAGATGAGCTCACATAAATGGTTAACGGACCACTACTAAATGCTTTATAACTACCTGAATTTACTACATTTCTTGTGATCTTATGAATCACTGGCAACTCCTAAATAACTGGTTTGTAAATAATGCTATACTTCATTGAGAAATGATAAATTGATCATGAATAAAGTATGAAATTACACATTATAGATATGCTTTTAAATCAAGAATAAAGCATTTATATCTGTATTTATAAACTGATTATTACTGTCTATTAATGCTTTATAAATTATGAATTACCTGTTTACTATTGCTTAATTAATGATTAATAGTGTGCAGTTATTATAAAGTGTTACCCAGATTTCTAACACACTTCTATTATTTTGGGAGTTGCTATGCTCAGTAAATAAACAACAAGACACATGACTGAAGCACAACCTCTCACTATGAGTAGCAGTGCTAGTGATGCCCTAATAAGACACTGTATATCTCTCTCACATGCACTTTAAAATAGATGTATTTTATCTCTAAAGCGGTGGGGTTTCGTAACAAGACACGTCATACAGTCGCTTGAATCGGCCAACAAGCATCCGCCCACAAATTCCTCAACTCCCAACAGATGAATCCGCATCCAAGATTCCCTCACTGACCTCTTCATTCCCGCGTTACGACAGAGCGAGCAGGTAGGAGCTGTGTGTGACTGACAATCACAGGAAAGGGAGGGGTGTCTGACCTCCTCATTGTTGTGTGTCAGATCTGCCGGGGTCTCTCCGCTCCTGTCGGGCCGCACGTAGCTCAGGGGAGCGAGCGCTCAGTGTCTGGCCCGCTGGAGGCCTTTTGTTCTGCAGTAACTAGACACGTCTACAATATCTGAGCCATCGCAGATACACACACACACACACACACTATAGAGATGCATATGAATGAGTCAAAACATATGACGCAAAAAATATGAAATCAGTGTTTTCACCCAAAATACACACACACACACACACACTTTTGATCTATTTAAATGAGGTCATGCTACTGATTTTTTGTTATTTTTAGATAAAAATATAATGACTATTACACAACTTCTAAAAAAGAATAAGATTTACTGCTTTATGAATAATTTTAGACCGTTATCAAAACGACACTCTACTGAAAGGCTTAATGTATAATGCATTATAAAATAATTAGTAAAGAAAGTTGTGAAGCATGATATATTTTCATAAATAATTGTTAGTTAACATGCATTACATATAAAGGTTTGTTTTTCATGTGTTTTAATGCATTATACTTCATCATACAATGCATTAAAATGTGCATTACAAGGCACAATTAATGCATTAAAATTACTTTCATTATGCATTATATATAAGGCTTTAAGTAAAGCGTTATCACTAAGTTTAGTAAGTTTAGTTAACAGGGTAAAAAAAAAAACATGAACAAACGTCTACAGCATTTATTAATCATAATGTTAATCTCAGCATTAACTAACGACTTTTTAAAATCAAAAAGTATAAATACATACTTGCATACAAACACATACATTTAATCTATTTAGGTGAGTTACAGCTATTGATCTCCAGAATGATTACATCAATTATAGACATTAAAGACTATCACAAATACAAAATTTAATTAATTAATTAATTTAATTAATAATTTCAATATGTTAATGAAAAAAAGTACATCATTATCAGTTAATATGTTGACAAAGATTATAAAGATAACATTAATGAAGATAAGCAAATGCTGATTATATATATTATATATTATATATATATATATATATATATATAATATATATATATATATATTAATTAAATGCATTAACTAATGCTAATTTTACTGTAAAGTGTTACCAATTTAACTTCAGGGTCAAACACACACACACACACACACACACACACACACACCTCCAAGACGGAAACAGACAGACTGACTCTGACCTTATTGGAAACTAAACCTATTTTGTGGGAATAATGGGAAGAGTGAACGTGATGAAACACACACACACACACACACACACACACACACACACACGTTGTATCACTTCCTTCTGCTCTGTATTAAAGACAATAAAAGTTTACAGTGCACAGAAACATCCGCTTACACTGAATCAGACAACACACACACACACACACACACAGAACAACAGCACACAATATAAACACACCAGCCAAACACTCAGATTGTGTGTGTGTGTGTGCCATAGGGCATGTGAATCTGGCAGGATATTGTGTATCAGGTGACAAACAAAACAGCTACAAAAATCTCTAACCTGACACACACACACACACACACACACACACACTTTAGTGCTCAATGAGGTCTTGGATTAGAGATGTAGACTGTGTGTGTGTGTGTGTGTGTGT
The DNA here is from genome assembly GCF_003368295.1 of Carassius auratus. Classification (NCBI taxonomy): domain Eukaryota; kingdom Metazoa; phylum Chordata; class Actinopteri; order Cypriniformes; family Cyprinidae; genus Carassius; species Carassius auratus. The sequence goes on along the minus strand of NW_020524928.1, from coordinate 45,048 downwards.
GTGTGTGTGTGTGTGTGTGTGTGTGTGTGTGTGTGTGCAACTAAAATAAATTCTTCATGCCAACAATTATTTCACACAACTCTGACTGGAGATTCTTCAGCTCAAGCTCATTATAAACACCTGTCAGTCTAGTATGCAAATTAGCTCCATTGTGATTGGCTGACCTCACAGTGTTGTCTGGAAACTTTCCAATGTGAGTATAATTCACCACAATTAATATCATCATAAATCTAGTTTTTTTACATGTAATTTACATGCATTATATTTTAAAATAAATTAATATTTTTATTGCATTAAATTTATCAAAAGAATTTGATGCAAAATAATTCTATTTAAAAGAAAAACTGTTCTTTAGAACTTATGATTCACCAAGGTATCCTAAAAAATGAAATGCATCACAGATTCCACAAAATCAGAAATGTTTCTCGAGCAGCAAATCATCATATTAGAATGATTTCTGAAGATCATGTGACACTGAAGACTGGAGGAATGATGCTGAAAATACAGCTGTGCATATTTGCAAAGAAGAAATTACTTTTCAAAATATGTTAATACTATATTTACTGTATTTGTGATCAAATAAATGCTGCCTTGGTGAGCAAAAGAGAATTGTCGAATCATTGTCTCTCCCAACACCTTATGTAATTTTTCCTCTTTTTTTTTGCATTGTGAATTTTTTTCTTTTGCTTTTGGAGAGAATAGAAACAGAAATTATATATGCTATGGTTCTCCATGTACCTCTATAGATTTTTACTCAGCTATCATTTTTTTCAATGTTCTGAACCCAAAAAAAAAAGAAAAAGTGTTCATTTTAACATCCAACAATCTGCACGTTCACCTTTAAAGTGTTTAAATAAACAGACACACTTAAAATGACAGAGAACAAGGGGAAAGACAACAGATCACTTGAGTAAGAACAATGGCTGGCATCACACACAGTCCACCCTGTCTGCCTTCACCGCGTCCAGACGCTGCCCACAGATGACCTTCTGACCCGCCGTTGCCACGCTAACAACATCCTGCTGGGTGGAGCCAAGAACTCACCGGTGGCCAGACACAGCAGAAAGAACAAAAAAGAAACCTATGCTACATTACAGTGGATTGGTGATGGCATTATGAAACCAGTAGATGGCGCTAACAGCGCTGTTATTTTACCATCTTTGTAGCTTTTATTATTTATTTTTTATTCTATTGTCTTCTTCATTTAATTTTACGTTTTTGAATTTTGTTGTTTGTTTTTGTCACTTTTTTCTTATATATATATATATATATATATATATATATATATATATATATATATATATATATATATATATATATATATAATTTTTTTCTTTCTATAAATATATGTCCACAGAGTTTTTCATTTTCTTTTCATTTTAGTTTGGTACATCAAGTTAGTAACTAAAATTAAAAATATATATATATTGTCTTGCCAACAAGGTGAAATAAGTTCTTGTTTAATATTTAATGGTTTTAGTAGTGCTATCAAACAATTAATCACGATTAATAACATCCAAAAGAAAAGTTTTTATTTATTTTTGTATATATAAATACACACACATACAGTGTACAGTATATATTGAAAATTTTGGCATGTATATGTTCATAGTACAGATAAATATATGTAATATTTAAACAGCATGCTTTTCTTAAATATATACATGTTTGTGTGTATTTATATAGACATTAAAAATATACACAGTAATTATGCATATATTATTATTATGTTAACAAAATTTTTATTTTGGATGCAGTTTAGTTGTTGGATAACACCAGTTTTTGGTTTAGTAGCTCTGGTCAACTGCCAGCACATCATAATTTATTTGTTTTGAAATATCCTTTTTTTCATCATTCTCTCTCGACTCCTTCTGTAGGTAAATGGAAATTAATCTGAAGCTAAAGTTGCTACAGCAGTTCATAAATACATGAGCGTTAAATTCCAGACTAATGTAATGACTACTTTGCATGATAGTATCTAGCTAAACTCATTAGCAAAATTCACCTTAAAATTAGTAATCAATGCACATTAATAAACTGCTGTAGCAACTTCATAATCTCACATACTGTTTGTGAACAGCTGCATTCAAACACTTAATTATGCATCTCAGAACAAGAGGACTGTAGACAAACTCAATAGACAGATAAACTAACACTAACTCAGAAGGCTGGCGTAATTCATACCATTCTCGGTGTTAACAGCACATTCCTGAGCGTCCAGTAATCCAGTAAAATCCCACACACTGTCATATCATGACTTCACCACTAGATGTCAGTGTTGGATCAGTTCAAACATGTTTCAGCATCTCTCCAGCAGAGGGCGCACTTCTAAACACTCCGATGGTACACAGCAGAACACATCTCTGCTTCAAATCTTTATTCTCCTGATCGCAGACAGACTCCAGAAGGCTGAAGGATGAATAAAACCTTGAGATAGTTTCTTACCGGAAGGCTGGGCAGGAATTTCTCCATGTTGTCCAGGTCAATACCATCATCGTCGTCAAATTTGCCCTTTATCATCCTGTGAACAGACAGACAATACATGACTGACAATGTTCAGCCAGACAAAGAGTCTGCAGGCTCGTATAAGCGACAACAAATTATGTATAATGATGGGCTTTTGAGTTTCCATACTGACTAACTAAATAAACCAGGCTGTAAAATGTAACTCTGTAAAGCCTGACATATGAAATAATAGTGATAAAATATTTTCTTTCTTTTTTTTCAGACAAAAATATACATTTTATATTTTGTGCATGTGTTTTTTTTTTTTTTTTTTTTGTCATATTTGATCCATTAGGCTTTTATGGCTCATATAGTATGATATAGTGTGAACGTGGAGGAAAAACCAGTTGTAAACAATTGTACAATTATATTAAAAGGCCTTTTACTTGCTAAAGGTCTAAACTATCAATCAGTTGACAGAAGGCATGGAGTAGATTGAGTGCAACAGGTTTTTCAGCAAAAGTTTGATCATTTAATTAGATGCCTTAGAAATATTTAGCAGTCGTGCATCTCTCATTCATCCAGTAGAGGGCAGTAATGAGCCGAGTGCCACATTAACACACAGCCACACCCATCCTGAACTCTCAAAACTCCCTGCCATGCAGATTTACATGCAAATAAATCCACTTTCGAGTGCATTCGAGTGAAGTGATTCAGACCGATGATCTGAGGTCAGTGTTATTGACGGTATCGTCTGTCTCACCCCTCTCGGTCGATGTGCGGCAGGTGTTTCGGTGTCCCTCTGTATGGCCTCCTGTGAAACTGTGACAAATCCAGTTTCTCCGGCTGCATGTCCCACGTAGCACCTCTGTGAGCACAGAACACAGTCAACAGAAATCCTTAACTGCTGTATATTTATTTACACTTAACTAAGGTCCTCAAGTATTACACATATTTGTATATTTATACACATGCATCAAGCTCATTGTAAGCCTCCATTTCTCCCTGATCCGGGCTGTAAAACTCTGCTAATCAGCTGAAACGCTATAAAGATGCTAATTAGCTCAGGCACCTTTTCTTTTTCTTCTTAAAATACGCTGAATAGGTCAAGACAACCTCAGAGCTTGTTTTGAAAGGTAATATGATAGTGGTGTAACTCTAAATGAAAGCGTTTGCAACCTGCAAAAACCTGAAAAATATACTAAACCACAGCTTATGAAATCTATAATGTACACTGATGTTCAAAAGTTTGCACTCGGTATGTATTTTTGCTAAAGATATTAATACTTTTATTTGTCAAGGATGCATTCAATTGCTGAAAAGTGGCGTTGAAGACATTTATAATATTGCAATAGATTTCTATTTCAAGTCAATGCTTTCTATTCATCAAAGTAGCCTAAAAGGTGTAACAGTTTCCACAAATATATGAAGTATTGTTGATAATCATAATGTTTTTCGAGCAGCAAATCATCATATTAGGATGATTTCTAAAGGAGCATGTGACACTTCAGCCTTAATCACAGCAATAAATGAAACGGTTATTTTTAAATACAGTAACATTTTACAATATTACTGCTTTTCCTGTATTTTTTTTTTAAATCAAATGCAGCCTTGGTGAGCAGAAGAGACTTCTTTCAAAAACAAAATCTCAAACTTTTGGTCAGTTTTGATTGGATGTTAACACAGATGTTTACACACAGCTTAAATCTAATATAAGAAGAACTAGCCTCTAGTGTGTGTGTGTGTGTGTGTGTGTGTGTGTGTGTGTCCGAGGACTGAAGGTGACGGCCTCATTAATTAAATTTAGCCGGTGATGAGGTTTAAATTAGACTGTGAGTCAGCAGCACTGCAAAGCTCAAGCAGAACCAGAGCAGATGAAAATATGGACACACAGACACTCAACAGACTGTTTTACTTGATTCACTGAACAAAGAAGTAAATGAAAATCACGAGTTTGGTTTCATTTCAATGAATCATGCAGCCCTACTATTACATGTCCTTATTTAATGGCTAGATGTATTAAAAGTATGAGTGTGAATCTCACCCATGACTGTCCAGGTTTGCAGCCCAAATGTCCGTCCCCAGAACATCGAAAGAACAGTCTCTGTTTCCATTCTACAACACACACATCGTGAACATTTAAAAACATTGAAAAAAAGGAGCCTGATGATATTAATGTATTCATATAATGTCACCTTTGCTGGGGCACTGAACTGGTTGTTTCGTCCTCTGCTGCCCGATCTAGAACCAGAACTGGGTCTAGAACCGGTGCTGCCATTACTGCTGTGCTCCCACTCATCCTGAGAGAGACGCTGGACGTTAACACGGATACATTTAAAAAGTGATCAGGAAACTTTCAAGATGATTATTTTCATGTTAATGTAATGATAGAACAATGTATGCAACATGGAGTAGGTCAAATGAGTTTTCAGTTCAGTCAAACGCAAAGCAGTGAGATGACCACACACACGTTCGGTGACCTCATCGCATCACGTGACCTCAGACACAATACTGTCACTGTGTCATTCACAATGCTCTCTCACACTCACACACACACACACACACACACACACACATGTCTGGTCAGCTATCCTTGTGGGGACTCTCCATAGGTGTAATGGTTTTTATACTGTACAGGCCGTATCTTCTATCGCCCTACACCAACCCTACTCCTAAACCTAACCCTCACAGGAAACTTTCTGCATTTTTAGATTTTCAAGAAACTTCATTCTGTATAATTTATCAGCTTGTTTACCTCAATTTAGGTCCCCACCGTGACACAAGTCCCCATGAGTCTGTGTGTATTCAGGTTTAAGTCCCCACCAGAATAGAAAAACAAGTACACACACACACACACACACACACAATACAACAGTGCATCCAACCTTCTCACATGTGCCATCTTTAATATTTCATATACACACAGTACTTGAAACCCACTCACACACACTATAAGACAAGAAAGGAAAGGAAAAAACTGACATGGGAAGGGAAATTGTAATATATTTGCTTTTGCATTCATTCACAAAATTTTTGCACTCTCACTTTCTTGAACACGAAGAATGCAAAGACATTCAGTTGGTTGCAAATGCTAAGTTTGTCAGGAAATGCTTAACTTTTGATATAAAAAATCTCTTATTTTTAACTATATAGTGCCCCTTATGACAACAAGTATGCAGTGCACTCTTGCATTGTTATGAGTACGACTGACATTTCTAAATGATGAAGCACGCAAGAAATTCTTGCATACAGTGCACTTACGGTTTGCGTTTTCAAATGTGACCCTGGAGCACAAGTCTCTGGGGTATATTTGTAGCAATAGTCAAAAATACATTGTATGGGTCAAAATGATTGATTTTTCTTTTATGCCAAAAATCAATAGGATATTATGTATAGATCATGTTCCATGAAGATATTTTGTAAATTTCCAACCATAAATAATTCAAAAATTAATTTTTGATTAGTAATATGCATTGCTAAGAACTTCATTTGGACAACTTTAAAGGCCATTTTGTCAATATTTCGATATTTTTTTTCAGATTCCAGATTTTCTAATAATTGTATCTCAGCAAAATATTGTCCTCCTAACAAACCAAATCTCAGATGATGTATAGATCTACATTTGGAAAAAATGTGCCCTTATGACTGGTTTTGTGGTCCAGGGTCACATATTAACATTAGCATCTAGTTTGACAAACATCATGCCATCTAGGTACCTGTGATGTAATACTTTCAGCTATGATTTGGGATGCTCTAACCTTAACATTGCACTATCCAGGACAGATATTATGTGAACTGGGACCTAGCACTAGTTAGACGTTTCTGTTGTTTTCTGTGTCCATCCATTAATACGCTTGTCTGTTAAGTTTTCTGATGACAAACACATCTGTTCCTGAACACCTTGATTCAATTTCAAATATTTCTAGAGATGGATCAGACGCACATACACACAGATGAAAACTCACTGGTTTGGACGAGCCCCTGCCCCGTGAGGACGACCAGCTCCCGTCAATCTTATCACTGCAGTCTTCTGTCCACTGAGAGACAGAGACACACCATTACTGTCACATTTGATTTATTTGTTTTTTGTTTTTATTATTACTTCGAAAAAACAGAATTACTGTACATCATTTTCAACATAGCTTTTGAGGTGCACCATTATGATTTGAAAACTATTGAAAACTATAATTGACAGCATATAAAAAAGTAAAATCTATACATTTTAATGCAAAAAGTTGTTGCTTTACTATTTAACAAAACATATTTCATTTCCCACTGTTTCTTAATTTGTCATTTTTTTCACTAGCCTCATTAAATGTGTAATCTTTCACATCAAATTCTTGCATTATTTAAATTAGTTCAGTTAGAATAATAAGAAACTGCAGAGCTGTTAACATTCCAATGAAATCAGTTTGAAGAAACTCTATCTTTCCACTCCAGCAAACACAGAAGCGGCATCTGAAGCAGCATTAGATGCATTTACATAGACTGTTCGATGAAGCTGAGGTGCTATGCATGCATTTACACTTTTTTTGCATTTTTAATGCATACATTTTTTTATAAGGTTAATGTTTTAAAAATATTTTTTTAAATGTACAAATAAGAAATGTTGGGCTAAACCATGATAGTTTTAAATATGAAATCAAACCAGTAGGCGGCAAATAACTTTGTCTTTGAATGAGTGAGTCATTTAGTCAACAGATTCGTTCAAACGGCTGATTCATTCAGAGATGAAGCAAGTGTCTACTGTCTTTACGAATGAGTTACTGAATCATTGACTCACTTGATTCGTTCAAAGACGTGGATTCATTCAGTAACGAAACACAGCTGTATTGCACAGAGACACAAAATAGTTCTGCTGTGGCTTTGATTGGAACTATTTTCATCAGCGAAACTGAGCAAAAACAGTCAATATTGACAAGCTTGTAACTTTTTGTTTATTGTACTACTATTGTGTAAAAACCACATTGCAATCATGTAATGTCGCATACATAAATCATATATAATAAATTTATTTTTTTACTACAGCAGTATGCATCTATATCTTTCTGTGTGCTGTTGCGCTGGATTGTTTGGAGTCTCTCTCACACACACACTCGGGCTCCGCGAGCCTCATGTGACACGACGCAATCAGACTCGAAATCAATGAATGACCACGTGATCATGTGGAAAATCAGCTAATTCCGGTCCCTGGCCGGTCGATCAGTGCATCTCTGTGCAGTGTGGGACGGGGTGTGTTTTACCTGTGAGGTGTGGGACGGTGTCTTGTCCACATCCTGGTCTGTTTCGTTTTTGTCGCTCAGGAGTCCTTGCACCTGGTACTCCAGCACGTAGCTGTCGATGAAGCGCTCCAGCTCCTCGATCTCCTGCGAGCGCGTGCTTCCCGCCTCTGACGACGCTGATGCTACTGATGAGCTCTCCATGGCAACAGCCCAGTGGGGGGAGGGAGGGAGAGGGGGGGCTGTGGGCGGGGCAAAGAAAGACATTAGTAATGTGAAATGACTTTACAAATGGAGAATAGAAAATTGTATAATATATTTTGATGATTTCCACAATGATTTTTTATGGCACAATGATTTAATATGACATTCAAATATATATAAATTATGTTTATTATATAAAAAAAAAATGGGAAAACTGTAGTGTTCATGCTGGGTTATTATTGTAATATTACAGATTTCATTGCAAAAAAAAAATAAAAGAGCCATGAAAACAAATAAAGAGATATACACACACACACACACACACACACATATACGTACGTACTTATGTATGTATGTATGTATGCATGCATTAGTAATTTATTAATTTGGTCAATTTATTTTTACTTTTATTTTTCAAAATACAAACTTCAGCAACAGTGTAATTAAAATTAAACTTCACATTTCTTTTCATTGCACTTAACTAATCAATTAAATTTTCATTCAATAATTATGTAAATATTCAGTACTAATTCCCCAAATACAATACTTATTCACAGCATCAAAGTAGCATTACTTCACACACTTGCTTTAATTTTTACTCATCCATTTGTTTTTGCATTACATAATTACAGCTCTGGGTGGGACGACATGCCCCGCTTACACCAGGTGACAGAGAGAGAGAGAGAGAGAGAGAGAGAGAGAGAGAGAGAGAGGGAGAGAGAGAGAGAGAGAGGGAGGGAGAGAGAGAGAGAGGGAGGGAGAGAGAGAGAGAGAGAGAGAGAGGGAGGGAGGGAGAGAGAGAGAGAGGGAGAGAGAGAGAGAGAGTTTAATCTGGTGTTAAGTCAATACTTTTGGCCAAGCAAAGAGGATTTACAACTGGAGCAGCACCATCTTACCAGCACACCTCCACAATAACACTCCCGCTTCCACTTATAAAACACATCTGCTCTTATTTAAGATCATTTACTCAGTTTAGCAAACTTTTTCACACCACACAGGATCTGTGCATGGATCTGTTGTGTACATATTCATCATGTAACCAAGCAGAGAGCATTAGAGTAACCAGAGATCTGACAGAGAAACTGAACTTGAGAGAGACAGCTAGTGTGAAAGAAAGACTGACAAAACCAGACCGGTGGAAATTGAAACAGGAAGCACAAGCATATGGCAGGAAGTCAAACTGCTGGAATACAATAAATGTTCTGAAGATCCACATCTGCAGCTGTTCGATCATCTGTCCAATCTATATGATCAATACTGCTCCACAGCACCGCTTATTCTGGTTACAGATTGACAAGGAAGACGCCAACTGACCCAGAGTAATAACAACACAGAGTAATAATAATCAGAAATGTTTCTTGAGCAGTGAATCATCATATCAGAATGATTTCTGAAGATCATGTGACACTGAAGACTGGAGGAATGATGCTGAAAATACAGATTTGACCACAGAAATAAATTGCAATTTAGATTACAATAGAAACCAGCTATTTTAAATTGTAATAGTTTTTACTGTATTTTTTCAGACACACACAGACTCACGCAAAGTGCATTGCTTTATTATACTGTTAAATTACATTACATTTGTAAGATTAAATAATATTTAAAGTGATTTGATCATGTGTGTCATGCAGATTTCACGAATTCCTCTGATAAGCATGGATTTATTTTCCTGTGTTGACATATTTCCCGTTGAAACAGGAAGTTAAGTAGCATCCAGTTAGCTCACCACTCTTTCATAAACAGCCAATCGTTTTTATTTCTATTCCAGCCCTGAACCTTTATTTGTTATTCTGTGGTTTTGGGGGCGGGGCATCCTCATTCTAGAGAGCATTTGATTGGACAAAACTCTGTGCAGTGCAGGATGAGTCATCAATAGTTTAGTTTTTTTCCCAGAAGAGAAAGACTGTAAAGTTGTAAAAAAAAAAAAAATAATATATCAGTTTATAGATTGACCTCAAAGTTCACAGACATGAGCTGAAGTCCACTAAAGTCCACTTCTGACCTTATGACACACAGAATCACTTACAAACCCTGTCTAATCAAAGACACAACATGACCAGGTTACAATAAAAGAAATAAAACAATTCATATCTGCTGGTGCCTGTTTGTACTGCCATCCTATAGTTACCAAACTAAACAATGAAAAAAGAAAAAATGAAATATAAAAAGAAACATATTCTCATCTCTTGGACAAAAACTATGATAGAAAATAATAAAAACTATGTAGATAAACTAAACGTTTTATTTTTATTAAACTAAATAATTACAGATTAAAGATAAACTAGAATAAACTAAGGATAAGCTAAAAGATAAAATAAAATAAACTAGACTACAATAAACTAACAGTAACTCGACATAAAGCTGCCATCCATAAATCAATGTTCACACGGTGTAAAGTACAATAACAGGAATTATGTCAAAATTATGTCACCTTACAGCTCAAAAAATTAACAGCATATAATGGTTTATATAATGTGCATTATAAGAGCATTACTACAGGATAAATGACTTTTCATTTCATTTATACAAGTGCATGTGTAGGAATGAGCTGAAAATATCATTAGGTTGGAATGAAAATCAGAAAGAAGTTTTAGGATAAAACAAAATAAATAGCAGTTGACAATGTCTTTATACAGTCTTGAACATACTGGCAGAAAAATAGCCTAAAAATCTGGGGGGAAATCTGCTTAGCCAGAAATAAGATTAATTGAGCTCTCATTAGGGCTTTTCCATTAGCTGGTCACATAATGGTGCTTGTCACAATGAATGTATCTGGCTCCGTGCAGAATTTGATCACATCAAGGGTAAATAATCACATGTGTCTGACCGGACAGTCACAGCAGCCTCGAGCGCTGCGACACATGATCTGCTAATGGAGCCGCTCTTTACACACCGTTCAACAACACACACAGAAACACACAACGTTTCAGTTCCATACTGTGACGCAGTTCTGAGTAATACAGATTTATTTTGTGGGACAATATTTAGGCCCAAATGTCATTTGTCATTTGAATTGTGTACAAAAATTAACTAGTGAATTTAACTAGTAAACATAATGTGACGCATATCTATCAGTCATACATAAATAAGATAAGAAAAGATTTCTGTTATAGTGCACAGGAAAACATTTTGGGCATACAAATAATACAAATAAAATAAAAAAATAAAAAAAATAAATGGCAAGTAGCACATTGAAAAACATGAGATTTGGAAGCAGAAAGACTTTGAAGAAAAACAAATCTATTTTATGTATGTGTTATACACAGTTTACCAGGTTTATATATTTATTACAAAAATTGTGTTGATTAGAAACTATTTTTACTAAAATTTTAAAAATATTTACTGGCCATTAGAAAACTAGAAACACTAGAAAACTGCAACATGTTGAATTAAACCGACTGAAATAATATTTTCTTGTATAATTTTGTTTTATTTGCATTTGAAAAATCATTTATTACAGTGTAGCCATATTTTAGCCATGCGTTTAATTTTTAACAGAATAAATGTAATTGTTCAGAATCAGCAGATATTCTAATCGTAATGCATTTTGAAAATATGTCTTTATAATTTAAATATTTAATTTAATCCAAATCACATTAAGGAAATTAAATATTAATGAATACTTAAAAATACTTAAAAATAAATGAATTACTTCTATGATCCAAATACATTATTTTTTGTGTTTTTTACTGATATTCTTAGTGACTAGCGAAATCAGGAACTAAAGGAGAAACCCCCTGCACCCTCATGGACAGTAGTGGTTGACCGATATATACCCAAAGGCCGATATATCGACTGATGTTTGGGACTTTTCAAATATCGGCATCGGCCCGATAAGTTTTTCTGTTTTGCTGATGTGTTAGGGTTTTATTTTGCCGGCGCTGAGAGCAGCTGCGCCTGAACACAGTGCTCACATTCTCTCATTCACTGTCGTTGTTAAAATTTGTGTCCATGGACAGAAGTCTGTTTATTCACTGGTACAAGCCTCCCTTCTCTCCAAGAACTGTGCTCATCCAGAGTGAGCAAAAGGGCTAGTAAAATCACTCTAGACCCCTCACATCCAGCACACTCCCTCTTTGAACTGTTGCCATCTGGTCGACGCTACAGAGCTCTGAACACCAGAACAGTTTCTTTCCTCAGGCAATCAATCTCATGAACACTTGAGAATAAACATGGAACACACAACACCATTATATATCTATCTAACACACATTTTCACCTATCATGTGCACATACTAAAGTGTTTATTTTGTATATTGTGTTTTATATTTTATTTTGCACATTGTCTATTTTGTATGTTATTATTTTTAATACCTGTGTCCTGTCTTGTCGCTGTCATTCTGTTGCACTTTGGAGCTTCTGTCACTAAAACAAATTCCTAATATATGTTTAAACATACCTGGCAATAAAGATCATTCTGACTCTGATTCTAAAAACATTTACTAGAGACAAACCACTAGAGGAACTAGTAATTTAAAGCATTGAAGACACTGGAGGTGTTAGAAAATTCAGAAATGATAATAATAAAACGTCTTGATTATCCAGAACAGCTTCCATCTACACACACAAACACATGAACCACAAACAATGACAACAGCACAGCTACACTAACAGAATTAGGAACAGAAAAAAACACAACAGTATGTGTGTGTGTGTGTGTGTGTGTGTGTGTGTGTGTTCAGCTGTTTAACGTAATTTCCCATCAAAATAGTTCCTTCTTGCAGCACTGCAGTAAGATGTCACTACTCTCTGATCTGATCTGCAGATGCTCACAAAGACCCCCGAGATACAAAGAGAGAATCTGACAGAGAGAAGGAGGAGAAAAAAAATCAAGGAAGAAAGGACAACAAAGAATGAGAGACAGAAAAAGAGATTTCAATTTTTTTGACTTGTTTGAATTCTGATTCTTATTTTATTATCAGTGTCTTCTAATCTTCAGTGTCAAATGATCTTCAGAAATCATTCTAAAATTCTGATTTGGTGCTCAAGAAACATTTCTGATTATTATCAACATTTGTATATTTCATATAATGAATCATTTCAAAAGACAAGCTATATATATATATATATATATATATATATATATATATATAAAATATAAAAACATAACATTGGTTTATTTTTTTTTATTACTACTACCCACTGCTTCTGTATGAGAAATGTACAATCACGGCAGTAAAGTACATTAAACTGACCACACACTGGAACTGAATGGAGCGAGTGGGTGGATGGAGCGATAAATAGAAGCATATGTTCAACCTGGAACGACTCGATGTGCAAACGTGGAAACAAAATAAGAGAAGGGTGACAGAACAGCAGAGAGAGACACTGTGCGCTGATGGCGATGTGTGTCTGGTCTTTGTTGTCTGGTGCAGTAGAGTGTGTAAAATCCTCCACGTGTGTTACACTCGCTCACAACAGCTGTTTGAACAAAGAGCTCACAGACACGCCCCACACACACGCCGGCATCATCACAGCGGTGACATCAGCATGATGCATGACTTTCCCAACATGTTCCATCAGTGCATCTTATTCCAGAGAAAACTCCTCCGTGTTTTCATGATCATGCATCAAAATCTAATAATGGAACATAAACCATAATATCCAATGATATGATGCATGTTTAATTATACACGAGCAAACCTGTGGACGTGCCAAACACTCAAACACACACTGACGGGAAGTTCAAAGTCTCCTGTACACTTTGCCCCGGTGCAATATAAAGAAATATTCCGCATTTACTATCAGACAGTTATAACTGAGCAAACACTTTTAAACAGCATCACAGTCCCTGATAGACACACAAATGTGCTCAAGAGACAGAGAGAGAGGCACTTTAAACACACACTACAGATGTTGTGACACTGAAAACTGGAGTAATGATGCTGAAAATTAAGCTTTGTGTCACAATAATAAATTACATTTTTATAATTCATTTGCATAGATAATAGTTATTTCGAATTGTAATAATATTTCACAATATTTCTGTTTCTACTGTAGTTTTTAACAAATAAATGCAGACTTGATGAGCAGAAGAGACCAGATTTTAAAAGTTGAAGTTTTATCTAAACCCAACAGACTGGTAGCTGTTCAGCTTTTCTAACAGATGTTTTAAACTGCTTCTCTTGCAGGTTTGAGTCAGAGTGTGTGTTCCAGATCTCCTGACATCACAGAGGATGGAGCTCTGATTGACAGCTGTGATGATGTCAGCTGGTCGTCAAGACGACACCTTTCAGTCACATCAGCACCAGAGCAACGCTGACAACAGGGAGTCAGTCAACCGTTCTCATCCAGCATTATCACAAACAACATCCGGAGCAATTCTTTCTGATCCATGGCCTGATTTTCTGTTCCAGAAGAAGTGTTGTTTAAGTCCGCCTTTTTGGCCTACATACATAATCACATGAGCGGTCATGATCAATGCTGTGAGTTTTCACAGGTGGGTAGGGCTGCAAAATAATCAAATTAAATTTAAAATAGCGATACGACTTGGATCAAAACAAATCACAAAGACTGTGATTTAAGGAAATAAAAAAAAAAATCTTAAAATTTTAATGGTTTAACATTTGAAAATGAAAAAAAAAATAATAATATAATGTTTTTGAAATATTAAATATTAGTTTTGTAATATCACAGTTGCAATGTTAAATTTAAATGATTACTATTTTCTTATATTCTAATTTGTACAGTGATATATTAAAATAGTAATATACATTTTTCTTTTTCTTTAATAATTTTTATATTTATATTTAGAAGTAATACTAGTAATATTAATTTTGTTGGTTGATGTATTGCCACCTATTGCTTTACGTGGCAAATGCAGATTCAACATTCAACAATATAATATAATAAATACAATAAAATAAAATGAAAACATTGTTGAAAGGACATTTGTTGTCGTGACGTAAAACATTAGGCCAAAAACATGTTTTACAGACAAGTCAGGCATACCGATAAATAATCACAAAATTATTTCCAAATTGTTCAGCCCTACAAACTAGCACAGCGAACCTGGTAAGTATTTTTAATCACATTTTAATTCACAATTTTATTTTTTACTTCAGGAGAGGGCTTTAGTGCTGGAAATGATGATGTAAATATGTAAAACTAAAGCCCAGCAGCACCAAAACAATACTTCTGTTGTTCTGTTCTACAACAGAACCTCAACTAGAACAATACCAAACCTTATACTACAAGATATAATAAGTGTACAGTCTTATTCTTCATAATGTGATCACAGCTTAACTCAAACATCCCAAGAAGAAGAAATCAACAGTGAACAACATCAGCTCAATGAATCAGGCTCCTGATGCCTTACTGAACGCCATTGTATCTCAAACCCTGATGTGGATCATCTTAAAATGGTCAAATACTGGCTGATTAGCTGATATAATCAGTTTATCATAGTACACTACCAACCATAGTATAGCAATCTTCTGTTGAACTCATCTTATCATTATCTAATCACATTAAACTATGACCAAACAGATCTTCAGATAATATACTCCGAGAATTTATTCTCTAAATGTTTAAAGTACAACCAAACAGAAGTCAAAAATCAACATCTACAATGACAGACAACCACAGATGAAACTTATACAAAAGCTTTTTAAGACAGATAATGCCGCACTTTCCCGTACTGTATATGACCTATAATGAACAACATCATCCACAACAATGCAACGTCAAATGCTTTTTATTTCAGTTAAGGTGTTCAGCGGCACACATGCACACTATTATCCAGGATGCATAAGGGTTGACACTATTAATTTGCATTTAAAAGAAATAATAAACACTAAAACATACAGCCAGGAAAATCCATACGAGTTTAGTTTCTCAATTTGGCAATTGTCAATGCATTTGTAGAGACTGTCAATATAAAAGTGCCGTTTAAATGGTCTTTCTGTACAACAAGCAAATAATATGAGAATATGCTGAACGTGCGTGAAATGAAACGACCGCAGTCTTTTAACAACGGGCCCACAAAACTCAATTACAGCCGGAAAGGCAGAGACAACACACACACATACACCGATGGCTCTACCTCTCTCACACACTCATGATGTGATCTGAATCCCAATGGAATGCGATGAGATTCGGCAGCTCTGATTGGCTGAAGAAGCAGGAAGTGAACACATTCCGTACACATTCCAACTCACACAGCACCACAAATGACCAATGAGAAGCACAGACACTGTTGGACTGAGCCAATCAGAATCTTCAGCTCATGATGAGAGCAGCAGGGATTGGATAAAAAACGGTGGGCGGCTAAAACAGCCCTATCAGCACTGCTCTATGAGACAAACAAAGACTCTCTCATCAACGAATAGATCTTATACAGCAAGAGGTGAAAATACAAGTTTTAATAACATTATGATGTTAGTGTTCACAGTATGCACCATTCCTCATCATAAAGGGATTTTTGTATACTTGCATTCTGTTCTATTGTATCCAGTTAACAGTCTTTGCACTATTTTAGGTTTACTCATTTTTTCATTATATGTTTATCTTTTTATATATTTTACAGTCAATGAAGCTGACAAAATTAATATTTCATTGCAGATTGTATTCTGTATATACTGTAACTGCGTATGTGACAAATACAAATCTTGAATCTGCATGACTATGAGACAAATTAATTAACTAAGTTTTTAATTGCTTTTTCGTATTGAGCTTTTAAAGTTCGCTCATCAGATCTGACAGTCCAGCCATCATCTGCAAACATGCACACAATTCTCAATAAACCTGCCATACACGCACACACACGCAAGCAGAGGAGAGAATGTAATCTTTATCATCTAATCACACTGAATCCTCTGCTCTGAGATTGATTGATTGGTCAGACTGAAGCATTACAGATACTATAAATATATAGAGACAAAGGACATTTTTATGCTGCTGATTTAGCATTTATATCATTAATCTTATATGACGTGTTTTACAGTTTTAATGCAGAGTGAAACTGCAATGCTATATGATGTTCTCAGACTGACATGTGCCTGTGTAGACATGTCTCTCTCTCTCTGTATACTGTACACACATACCTCCGTACATCAAAAAAAATCACAGTGATTTGTGAGACAGCTGCAATCCCTTCAAATATTTCCCCCTATACATTTAAAACTGACTGAAGATACATCACTAAAACATTCATAAATCTTTGACTATATATAAGTCAATATAGTTGTCATGCTTTTTCCCTCCAGTGTAAGGCTCTTTTTTTGTTATTTGTAAAGACGCATTACCATGCAACAGGAGCTAGATTTAATCAGTGCTACAATTATGCAACCACAAAACCAGAACTGTTAACACAAACATTTTAGAGGTTTTCATTCATGAACAAGATATTTCGTTTAAAAATCTTACATACATTTGTGACAGCCAGCCTCACACATGCATTATATATGTATGCAGATCTATCGCATTTTATCAAGTCAAAATTATGCAACAATACATATGACAATGCAAATGTGTCTGACCATGATCTAGGACTGGATAATAATTCTGATTACAAATGCAATCACAGTCACAGCTAAATAATGCACTAATGCCCCAGTAAGAGAAGAAGATGATTATATACAGCATATAATTAGTACAATTATGCTGAATACAGCCTACCTAACAACCAAACTATTGGCCACAACGCTGGTAACAGCAAACCGAATAGACTAGACTCTGATAACTACTGCTTTATGAGCTGAATCAGACAAATCCAGGATCTCCTAAATTACCACCCGGCCAAAGGACAGAGAGTGAATGAATATAATCAGACACTCTTAAAAGAATAGTTCTACCAAAAACAGTCACTTACATCACTGGATCCAATACAATGAATGGGTGCCGTGAGAATGTGAGTCCAAACAGCTGATAAAAACATCACAATAACCCACACAACCCGTCCATCAATTAACATCTTGTGAAGGGAAATGCTGTGTGCTTGTAAGAAACAAATGCATCAAGACATTTAATTTTAAACTGATACTTCTGGTCAAAATATGAGACCATAATACCATTATAACGCTTCCCTGGGAAGTCCATCTCCTGTTGTCTTTCACACCAAAATCACCCACATATTCATTTAGTCTTGTAAATGGTGCTTGATCTGTGCAGATTTCTCTCCTGATTCAGACCAGATTACTATTTTTTTTTACAACAGAAGACAATGTTATGGACAGAGGAAGCAACAGAAGCAATGGTTTGAATTTTAAAAGGCCTTAATGATGGATTTGTTTCTTACAAACACACAGTTTTTGGCTTCACAAGATGTTTACTGATGGACTGGATTGGTGTTGATTACTTCTGGATTATTGTGATGTTTTTATCTCATTCTGACGCACCCATACACTGCAGAGGATCCGTTGGTGAGCAAGTGACTTAATGCTACATTTCTCCAAATCTGTTCGGATCTGTTCTCTCTCTCTTTTATATATATATATATATATATATATATATATATATATATATATATATATATATATATATATATATATATATATATAAAATAAAAAATATATGAATAAAAATAACACATATTTTCATGTGAACTACACCTTTAACAGGACTAATAAGTGCAGCTGAAAAGAGGGGCCTATATATATCACTAGTGTAAAAGCAGCCCAGCTGCGTGTCACTGCTGATGAGGAAGGTGAAGCAGCAGGGGAAAATCAGGGCTGTTTAACTGCATGCAGGCATGTGTTTGTGGCCCTGCCAGTGTCTGATGCAACCACACCGGAGATCGATGTGATATGAAACCGGTAATAGGGTCCAGAACCGGTCAGCAGAATACAGCTCTGAGACTGCAGGAACTCTCATGGTCATCAAGATGAGGATATTTATACAGACACCGACAGATCCCAGATCAGTTAATCACTTAACACTAGTACATCTGACAGTCCATAACATTTGGGCCTTTATTGCTTTAAATTAGTTCTCTATTATGGCTGGAGACTTTCAAAACAGCAACAATAAAAACCAAAACACACAGCGATCAGAAGAATGTGAGCTGTCATCAGGTTCAATCAGAACGCCAGACATCTGTCATTTCTCTGTGATCAAAGCGCCGCCGCCGCCGCCGCCAGATCAAACCGATACATTCTATCAACAATAAGATACAAAGTTGCAGAACACAGCTCGTGTGAGGCGTTACAATGTATCACAGACGTTCCATCCGGTCGCGCGCTGTTACTACAGGCTGCGCTGGATACGCCACAGTAAACACCCCAACCCGGCGAGACCTTCAGATCTGCGGCTAAACACACGCAAATACTCACCGGAGATCTGCGATCGGGCCTGCGGGGATCGCCGGGTGTCCTCCGGGGTTAAATCCGCCCGGTCATGAGTGTTTCCCGTGGACAGAGACGTGTCTGGGAGGGAGAGATTGAGATTAGCCTGCGTCCCTCTCTCTCTCTCACACACACACACGCGTGCGCGCGCGTAGGGATGATAATGCAGGAATGTGACGTTTAGTCCGGTTTGCTGACAGGACACGGGCACGTGGCAATCGGGGATTGTGGGAATTTGAGTTCAAAGACAATGGCTATATATGGTATCCTTTCTCAATGTTAAATATTTTTACAGTTTATTTTATTCTTGTACTAATGCTTTGGAAATATATATATATATATATATATATATATATATATATATATATATATATATATATATATATATATATATAGCCTATATATATATATATATATGTTACTTATAAATAAAATAATATTTTTTAAAAATGTATTTATCTAAAAATAAAATGTAAGTATTTACTGACAATAGTTACTATTTTATTATCAAAAAGTTATTTCAACTTAAAAAAAAGTTCTATGGTACAACTTTTTGTAGTGTTATATTTATTTTCCCTAACTAAAATGTAATATCATGGCATTTTGATTCATACAGTAGTACTAAAGTCAATTAATTTTATTTTTATTTCTTTTTATTATGTTATATATATTTATTTCATTTTGTTTGTGATATGGCAGTTTGATGTATACCATAGTACCAACATGTATATATTTGATGTTTATATTTTATTTGTATTGATACACTGGAAGTACTTTTAAAAAAATCAAATAAATACAATTTATTTATTTATAAATAACCTGTGAAAGATACATAACATAAAACAGTTTGTTATTGTCCTTATTTTATTTTATTGGTGCTTTGCGAATATCTTTTGTAAAAAGGTCATGACAATACTTAAACACTCAATAAGTAATAAATAAGTATATAATATAATAAAATGTATTAATCTATAAATCACCTGTGAATGATGCCTAACATATAAAGAAAACTTGTTTAAAAAAAATTAAAGAGACATTTTGTCAAATGAAGTATTAAAATAAAATTGTCATTGTATTATCAAATTGGCAGTCTAATTAAACGAATATGTTTCAGAAGTATCATGGTACATTACTTTTAGTGTATCACAGTTTTCATTACGTTACTAAAAAATAGCACAATAATTTAATAATGCTAAAATGAATTGGTATGGTATTTATGGTATTTATTTATATGAGACTCTAAGGTATTTCCAAGAATACCACAGTGTTGTCAAAGTTAATTGTGCAAAATCATTACCAGGGTACTCTAGTTTCTAAAGAGAAAACGAATGTATTTTTATACACAGTCGCATAATAGATGATGGCATATAAAAGTGCATCAGTCTCTTTCCTTGTTTTCTGATGCCCCCTAGTGGTCATAAATATCCTCTGTCGCATTCTGTGGATCTTTGTCCGTTCACTGTCGCCCCCTTGTGCAAGTTCAGTAAAAGACACGTGTTTTTGTAATACTTGTCATTTGGGCTATTAAACTGGAAAATATTTTTTTTTAATTTATAATGAAGACATAACCTAATTATAAACTTAGCAAAAAGAAAAAAAAAGAAAACATTTAATTTGTTGAGTTGCACTGAACTCCATGTGACGTTTTTGTTTTAGGGTTTGCCCAGTGTATAATGTGTGATTATATGATCTTTGTTATAGTTCACTTTTTTTTCTGTCTAGGGCCCTGTTGTGGGGCATCATATGAAAGTAAATCAAGTTATGAGGAATAGACTAACAGTATTTACAATGCAAGGTCCTATATTAATTTCCACAACACATCATTTTCAGAACTGTTTTATGGAGTTTTGTCCACCTTTTTTCGGAAAGACATTTCGTAAACTGAGCAAGCTGTTAAACTATGGTTGCCAGGTTTACCTAACAAAACTAACCCAAACGGTAACACCCAGGCGATGTCCCAACTATCAAAACTTGAAATATAATATAAACTTTAAATATAATATGAACTATAAATATAATCTAGACTTTAAGTACATATAATATACCATATATATTTTATACAGATCAAAAAACACTATTTCATAGTTATTATAAACTATTTCATAGTTATTATAAACACCCCTCAAAGGCTCCATAGCAGTGGCCCTGCTTCAGAAAACTTAACATCTAGCGCAGTTGTATCAATGATAGAATATAAAATATCTCAATACAAATATTTCAGTCAAATATAATTCATGCAATATGTCAAAACTTACACCCGAGGGGGAAAAATCATTTTAAAAGTAGGCAAATTTCGCGGGAAAACAGCGGACTTGGCAACCCAATCCTTCACTCTGCACTTCAGTCTCTCACAGCCTCATTATCATTCCTGTTAAAAAATGAAACATGACGCTGCCCTGACTTTTATGTATTCTGAGAAGATTTAAAAAGACAAGTGAAAAGTCGCCTCCCTCTACATGCCAAATCCACATGTTCACACGCACACACACACACAATTATCACTTTGTTTGTGAAGGTCATCGCATGTGATGTCCTTCTTCGACACCTTTCAGTCGCTTGGCCATTTTGGCGAGAACTGTTTTCATCAATAACAGCACTGCCAAGCTCATGTCTTACACACACACACACACACACACACATGACACTCAGAAGTCTCCTGAAGTTCCACACTCTCCAGATGGCAATAACACTTGAGCTGTCGCTGTCAGAGACTAATTAATCTTCCTGGTGTGATCCATCTTCCTGCAGACTGCAGACTCTTCCTCCATCCTCTCTATCACTCCATCTCTGGCCCGGCCTGGACAGCCTGTCACCAGCACAGGCTCCACACACACCGGCCCCCGTTCTGTGAGAGCACCTCCAAATCTCCATTTCCTCCTGAGAGACTCCATGGTGCCAAAACTCAGCAGCATCGAGACAGTTCTGCTAGTTTAAGTTTGTTGTTTGGGGTTGTTACTTACTTATTACCCATTGTCCTCTTTGCTGCTTGACAATTACAAAAACACTTAATTTGCCATTGCAATCAAAACGACTGATACAAATAAACACATAGTAATAAACATTACAATAAACCAGTTTTATTTTAGTTTCATGAATGTACTCGATTTTGTTCAATTTTTAGCAAGTTTTAGGAATTTTGTTGTGTGTTTTGAAATTTTTGATAGTATCTTTCTTTTATTAAGGTGCTATTGGATGTTTCATATGTGATTTATAAGCATGAACTAGTGCAGCTCAGATCTGGTGTGGCTTGGAGCCTGACTGTTTTATATCTGCCATCTGAGCACTGGGTTTGTTTCGGTGATATAACACACTTTATTGTAATAGTCTGTCATTAGCTGGTGAGTCACGCGGGCGTCGTGCCAGCCTGTGTGTGGGCAGTGGGCTCGGGCGGCACAATTTGTTGACTGTTTATTTGTCATGAACCTTTGCGTGTGTTCCGTTCAGTTGTGACACACAAACACACACATTCCCACACAATACGACCACTACATGTGTGATATGGGTCATCCCTAATGCTCTAATATTTTGGATAAAATATTAAACTGAATGTTTTTAAAGATGAAAATCATATTAGCTTGTTTTATCAGTGAAAAAAAGGTTACATTTCATTATTTACTAATCAAAATATTGCAAACAAAACAGTAATATTTTTAGGAATTGTTTTAAATGGTGCTTAATTTGGCTTTCCATCATGTTCATCTTTAACTAATAAAAGCAGATATTAGCAATGGATATGATCGATTTTGTGATATTTTGTGGTATCAGTTAGTTTGTGTGACTAAAACATTCCATTCTCTTTTGTTAAATTACAGAAGAAAAAAAAATTATATATGTATATATATATATATATATATATATATATATATATATATATATATATATATATAATATATATATATATATATATATATATATATATATATATATATATGTAATAATAAATTATTTTAGTACTTCAACTTACACTAAAGAAGTTTAAGAATTGTTTCTTTGGCTATATCTGAAATAAAATTAATCTATTTATTTATTTTAATATTTCATATTATTTCAGTCAATGTATATTTAATTTCAGTCAATGTTTTTTTTTATTGATATTTTTAAAACATTTATATAATAATTTACTTATTTATAAAAACATTATGAAGCAAGAAACTGAAATAAATCTTGTAAAATTGAGAAATAAATTAGAATTAAAAATATATAATTTAATTAAATAATATATAAAAAAATCGAATCCTTTGTAAGATAATTTTAGCTCTTTATTTCCATCCCATTTTTTTTTTTTTTTTTTGATATCATCTAAATATCCAAATTATAACCAATATACCTGAAGTCTCTATTTAAATGGCTTTTTGAAGGTTACAGAGTTCAAATAACAGGAATGACCCATCCGTTATTCCATATTTCCGCGTATCACTCAAAACGGTCCCACTTTCCAGACACAACACAAGTGGGTTGATGTAAAGACTGTTTTGCATTTGTTTTCCTCTGTGAATACTGCAGCTCTGTCCAGAGCGAGCGAGCAGAGCCAGTGGAGGGTATGCAAGGCAGTAATTAGCGAGGGAGAGCCGGCGTGATGATATTTCTGTGAGGCTGTGGCCTGCGTTTAAAAACTGAAACCTGGAATTATGCAGGACGGCCACCTCCCTTCCTTCTGCTCCACGGCCCCGTCCCAAACATAAACAACATCAGGCCCTGCGTTCAGCCAGGGCCGCACCTGCTCACGACAACATCACTCGCCCGTCTGTGGAGCTGAATGACAGCCAGATGAACTATCAGCAGCCAAACTAGCCCAATGGCCAGTCAAAAGTAACCTGTTGACCATATCCCATATCAAGTCAGCAAATGCATAGCAACTCCCTGGATCCTCACACAATATTTTAGCATTATATAAATGAGGAGTTTTTCAGCAGCACATCATCAGCATGTTTCTGTCCAGCTCCAGACAGAGAAATGACTGACAGACAGGCGGTTTTCAGCTTAAACGGCTGAACATTTAAACATAATTGAAGATTAGCAGGTGTTACAAACACACAAATCGTCACTCAGTGTGTGTTTGGATCTTTAGCCAGCAGGTGGGGACAGAAAGCCGGCCAGACCATCGCAGTGTGTGTGTGTGTGTGTGTGTGTGAGTGTCAGCGGCTCTCAGTCCGTTGCTGTCCACCATATGTCATCAGTCCACACCAGCAGAGACCCTTAAATTTACAATTACACGCTATACTTGTTTTAATTGTGTTTAGACTTTAATGCAACTCTAGGCCCTACTTCATACTATTCTTTTTAAGTTAGGCCCTACTTCATACTATTCTTTTTAAGTGAAACAGAATTCAATAGGCAACAAAAAGATTCCAAAAAGTAACATGCTGCATTATTGTGACATGACCTCATTACTTCCCGTATTTAATTGAGTTGCATGTAGTTTTACATATTTTACAACTCTCTAATCACAGACTGTAAATCATTAAGTTTCAGTCATTACACTGGGAGTGAAAGGAAAAGTGCATTGCATTGTTGTAATCTGCTCATTTTAAACGGTCTAAAATAGTGCGTGCATAAAAGCATGCTGCAGAAATAGTAAAGTGGCCTAGTATGCTGAACGTAGTTTAGAATCACTCCGCTTTAAAAATGTGTCTTTTTTTCTGTTAGTATGCATGCGCGTCGTGTTGCCCCCTGTTGGTGGTCGTCGGTACTGCGTCAGGCCCCCTGCTGCGGCCGCTGGCGGCGTCGGGCTCTGGGTGAGTGTGTGAGCACCCGTTGAGTAGGTGGGTGAGCTGGAAGAGTGTGGGAGAGGTGGTAAGGGGGCAGATGGGCCGAAGAGAGAAGTTCATGGAGGATGTAGAAGGTGTCAGGTACAGGAGAGGGAGGGTGAGAGAGAGAGAGAGAGAGAGAGAGAGACAGACAGACACTTTCCCATCTAATTCACAGATTCAGTCATGTAGGTGCAGAAAAATAAGTTTTTATAAACACACTCTAAAAAATGCAGGCTGCAGTTAAACCCAAAGGGGTTTTGGAGTCTGATGTTACAAGACGACATAGTTTCACTTTTTGTTCTTTAGTTTAGGCCTATGTATTTTTTTCCTTCTTCTGATTTTCTTATTTAAATACATACAGTCTACACATTTTAATACATACATCTATGAAACAACAAAAACTGGATAATAAGCCTATTTATTTACCGTATTTGTTTCATTCTTTATTTCATTTCGTAAAGCAAACACTGATGTGAAGAAATATGATTCTTGATAAGAATCTTTATTTTGTATTCTTATTTTCTTTTTTAGATGAATATTGCATAAACCAAAACACTGATCTGAAGAACCTACAAAACTGACTGTATTACCCTCTTACAATATATATATAACACTACAATGTGAAAACTAGATCTTTTTAAAATCACAAGCAGTCCTTAAACACATTAGGGACAGAGTGAGCTGGTGTTCAGCATGTGTCCCAGATGTTAAATGAACTCTGCTTCTGGTTAATTTCTTCTTTAATGAGCATTCCTGTGAGACTGATGCTCGTTTGAATGTGGCTCTTGCTTGGACAGTCACATTTTATTGCTGTTTTCTATTACAGTTTCTGTCTGGACACCTTGTTAAGCACAGATTGGCACATTTCTGTGTGTGTGTGTGTGTGAGATCCTTCAGCAGACAGTCTTTAAACCTCCACGTCTCTGCTGCTCTCAGCCAGAGGATCATGTCATCAACTTTATATGTTAAAATGACCAGATTTCCACAAACTGTCCCACTGTTTCAGCGACCCACGTGTCTATTTGTTAAACACATTCACTCATTTTCTTTTGTATTGTGAAAGCAGAAACAATCTGGTGCTTTAGCTGCCAGACGGCAAAAAGAATGACTGGTTAAAACATGCAAAATTATTTTGTGTTTTGCATTAACAGATTCTCATACACAATAATTTGACAATTTTCAGTCTTATCTTTTAAAGCAGTGGTGCTTCTAAAAATAAATAAGAGCACCTGACAGAAACTGAACACACGAAAATGAGACACTAATACTGTATTCAGACATTTCCTGATTCTTCACATATGAGTTGAAAATCACCTGGCATTATTTAACACATTTAACAAAGGCACCATTTCATTTGATTATTGTTCATCAAAATTATGAAAACATTTGCAGACAAGTGCTTTCTATATTAAAGATACCATTTAAATTAATATGTAAAAGCAATATTTCTGCTATGTCCTGACAAATAAAAAAAAAAACATTATATTGTATATATACTGTATATATAAGTAAATGGTTTTTAAAATGTTTTTGAAAGAAAATAAATGACTTCCGCTCATCAAGGCTGCATTTATTTAATAAAAAAAAAAATCCAAGTAATATTGTGAAATATTATTACAATATTTTTTTATGTAATTGATTGCAATTAATTGAAAACAGCTGAGCTGCCCAATATTTTTGTGGAAACTTTGATGAATAGAAAGTTCAAAAGAACAGCATTTATTCGAAACAAAAATCTTTTGTAAATGTTATTATAAACGTCTTTAATGTCACTTTTAAACCCTTTAATGCATCTTTGATGAATCAAAGTATTCATTTCTTTTTAATGAAATCTCACTGACCCCAAACTTTTGAAAGGTAGATGAAAGAAACACTTATGAAATGTCAGTATTGAAGGATTATCACTGGTGAGAATTAAAAATTTCATAAATATAAGTGTATTTGGTACAGTATTTTGCATCTGACTTTATAAACATTGACCAATATTGAGTGCTAAGAAAAACACATTCTATAAGTAAAGACTTCAGACAAGAAATGTGATACCAGTGAAGAGAAAATATCTTGTATCTACTAACCAGATACAGACACTCGATCTACTGCACTGACATTCATTCATTTTTTAAAAAAAAAGTATTATTATGCAAGACATATTTTTTGTGGCTATTGTGAGCAAATGCATGTAAACTCCTTTTTGTTATTCTTTAGAAGGCACCTTTTTACTAAAGCAATTTACAGGAAAGTGGACAATTACAGCAGGTTTATAAGAATAAAACGTCAATCCCCATAATCACACCCTGATGATTAATTATGATGCTATTGGAGTTTATAAAAAGGTGGCGACAGATGAATTAAATCAGAAGAGCAGCCAAACCCATCAAAAACCCGTCAGTTAAGGTTAAAGAGCTAGAATAATCTGTATTTATCAGTTTAATCTGCACACCCATCTTAGATGTTGATCAACGGTGCTTTGATTTCAGTCGTGAGTCGTTTCAGTGGGAGTAGGTTTCAAGCCATGAATTTTGAATCAACCAGGTTTTTGAATATGAATAAGACTAGTTATCAACCCACCGGATCGATATCAGGCCGGAGGCGGCAGGGGAAGGAAAATAAACCAAAAAATGTAACGCACGATGAGGGTCAAAGCAGAATGCATCCCTGTTAAGGCTGGTGGAGAACAAACAGTCACCCCACACCCTGCGCTCGTGTCTTAAAAACATGCCCTGTTGTGTCAGAGGGGCGTAAAGTGAAATCAAGTCTCACTGGATACACTGGCTCTCGCCAAAACCGAACCCACATAAAGACTAACGGCTTTACCAGCCTAATGTTTAATTAGACCAAACCCCTGCCCTCCTTTCCTGCCCCGAACAGACTGGAATCCTGCACATAATCACCCCAGCGTCAGGCCAGGACAAAAACCACATGGTGTGACTGCAACCTCGCTTCTGTGGGGGTTTTCTGGGCAGAGCCCAAGCTTTTGTGAATTCATTTCAGCAGCATCCGGCGTTCCTTCGTCATCGTGTCTGGGTTTGGAGGACGTGAACACCGTCCAAACTATTTACACTAATTGCATATTTACTGTTGGTAAATCACAGTGGATTTCTGAGGGAGGGAGATCATTTAGCACTGAAAATACTGAGCGCAGCAGGTGGAGTGACTTACAGTATACATACAGGTCTATAAACTCCTTTTTACATTTGCAGTGGTCTTGGACTGTTAAGTCACACCTATAACTGTCAGTGGATCTCTCTAAAACATGCCTTGGATTCACACTTTACACCAAAATCATAAGAAAATATAGGAAATTATATTTGTATGGGTTAAATAGAATGGGTGTCATTCATGAAACTAAAGATGAAGAGAAAAAAAATGGTAAAAAATTGTTCATAAATCAACTTTAATTGCTGAAATCAGTTCAATTTGATGTAAGAATGGTTTTACAATAAGATTTTAGCAGATTTTGTACTTATAATTCTCAGTGACGATGCTCGATGATAGATTTTGTAACATTATTACTGTATAGAAAGAAATACTATATTACATTAGATTAAAATTAAATTAAATACATTAAAAGCATTTTAAAAAACGATTTGATCTACAAAATACTGGATAACTAACTAAATAATAATTAAAAGATAATTGTTCTAAATATGTCAAATATATGCAACATATATTGTGTACTCATTCTCAAGGATGATGCTTATTAATGTAATAAAATAAATAATTTGTACCTTATAGAAAATAAATACTGTACGTGAAAGTACATTTAAGTCAGTTTAACAAATACCAATTATGATTTGTGAAAGATTGGATAAGTAAATAAATAAACAGTTCATCATTTTAATTTGGGGTGAAATATGAAATATTATGTAGTTCATAACATCAATCATGAACATTTACTTATTTGTATCTAATGCAAGGACATTCAGTTTTACAATTACATTTTAGATTTTGAACTCATACTCAATGTTGATCCTCATTAATGTAATACAGTAAATAGTTTACCTCATTATGGACGGATAAATAAATAAATGCAAATGAGGTTGAAAGAATATGATTCTGTTCATAAAATTTACTATAAATATTTGTTTCACTTTGTTGAATGCAATGACATCCTAACGAACATTTGAAGTGTCAGTAAACTCTACTGTAGATTCAAAGTATTTTGTCATAATTAAACAAGTGTTGTTGGGGCATAAAGGGTGTCTTCACATCACCAAACACCTGAAGGGTTCAACGGACTTAAAATAAACCCCCCAGACCCTAAACCACAGCCTGCCTCTGTGTGTGTGTGTGTGTGTTGAACAAAGAGGGTTTCGAGTGTGTTTGAACTTGACTTTGTGGGCAGATACTCTTTTTAGGGAAGCGTTGAGGGTGGGTGCTGTGTTTGTTTGAGTGTTTGGGTGGAGGGGCCATGTGTGTGCGCGTGTGTGTGTGTGTGTGTGTGTGTGTGTGTGTGTGTGTGTCAGCAGGCAGATGCTGAGGCCTGCAGTGTGGTGTGCCATGAGAAGGGTGTGTGTGTGTTACCCGTGGTCTCTTAATGAATGTCTACAGGCTCTGGCATGGATGTGTGTATGTGGGGGTGAGTGGGTGGGTTTTTGGGAAAAGGTATTAAAAATACAAATGACCACGATGCAATGATTCACTTTTGTTGGGTTGTGTTAATTTGTACGGCTCAGTGTAAAAGCTAGACTCTACAGCTGAACAATCAATTAAAATTCTCAATTCATTTCTCAAATCAAGAAAAATGTCTCTGCTAGTTTGAAATGAATTCATCAGGACCAAACTCTTGCTGCTTTGACATTTAAACTTCTATTTTCAATTCTATCCAAGGGTTAAATTAAACTGGAATGATCCAGATCTCAAACAAATTCAAAAATATATATATATTTGCAGCTCATTTGGAAACTCAATTCAATAGCATACTCTACATAAGGTTTCAAAGCAGCTTCACAAAAAAGCAAGTTTCAGTGTTACACTCATGCAATCCACTTTCCATCTTGTGAACGATCCAGTGCAGGTTTTGTTTGCTCCAATATACTAAACACAATCCATTTAGTACCTGCTCAAAAACTGTTTTCACATACTCGCCCTCATGTCATTTACGTCTGTAAAACACAAAAGGAGAATTTTTCCAGTGCTCTGCAAGCTTCACCATGCAGTGACAGTGAATGATAACTAGAGATTTAGACTGAAAAATGACACAAAAGCACAACATCGGGGGACAAATAGCTTTGTTATGTCACTAGACTAATTATGTGAGTATGTTAACAGAAATGCATTGTTGCACACGAATTCAATTCAAAATATTGACTGCAAATATTATGTTCTGGTGTGAACAAGCACACATAGTTATAGGCAAACATATGGATCCTGTATCATAATCACGCTTACAAAATGTACACGCCCACGTCACACACCCTTCAAAACATCTACCATGGTAACTGTAGTTTCCCACAAAATACTCTGCAGTGAATGGGTGCCGTCAGAATGAGAGTCCAAACAACTGATAAAAACATCACAATAATCCACAAGTCATCCAGTCCAGCAGTTAATGTCTTAATAAAAAAAAGCAGCATGTTTGTAAAAAATAAATTCATCAAGACCATTTAACTTCAATCACTCACTTCTTTCTAAAATGCAATTCTATAATCTAAAATACTATAATAATAATAATCAAACGATAATAATAATAAAAAAAAAAATTAACTGTTTTGGCTTTTAAATTATATTTGATTTGTGCATATTTCTCTCCTGATTTAGACCAGATTACTTTTTTTTGCCTGACGAAGACAATAAAATGGAATAAAAGACTGTTGCTGAAAACAGCTGTTTGAAGTTAAAAACGTCATAATTATGGATTTGTTTCTTACAAACACACAGCTTTTGTCTTCTCAAGACATTAACTGTTGGACTGGAGTGCTGTGGATTACTTGTTAATCATAGTGATGTTTTTATCAGCTGTTTGGACTCTCATTCTGACGGCACCCATTCACTGCAGAGCATCTATTGGTGAGCAAGTGATGCAATGCTACATTTCTCTAAATCCGATGAAGAGGGTTAGGACATTTTCAGCAAATTGGTGGACTATTTATTATGAACTTTAATACAATAAAACAGCAGCAAAGAAATAAAACATTGCAACACAAAGATTCATTTACTTTTTGGAAAGAGATCAAATGCGTGTGATTTTAACAATAGCTTTAGACTATTGTTACCATGGTAAAGTTCTGCAAGGCCTCTCTGTCGATCTGTCCTCAGCTGCGCCGCTGGTCTCATTTGTAACTCTGCTAACCTGCAATTGTACTGAGCTCCACATTTAGCAGCTGGAATGTTAGGGTGGGCTGAGTGTGTGTCACACAACAAAGCTGAACACAAGGGTGTAGCTCCCCGCTTCACATCCTCCTCCGAAACCACCCGCCTGGCCCGTCTGCATGGAAACACAGCCATCACGGGCGTCCAGCGCTCCCCACCCTCAGTTTAGACTCTAACCTCTCAACCTTTCTCATTCGCTCTCTCTCTACTCCTCCCAAGATCACACTGAACCATAACTCATGTTTAAGCATACATGTGTCACTGAAGAAAGAAATGAACACTTTTATTCTGCAAGGTTTTATTAGATTGATCAAAAGTGACAGTAAAGATATTTATAATGTTACAAATGTTACTTTGTATTCATCAAAGAATCCTGAAAAATAAAATCGATCAGTTTCCATAAAATATTGTGCAGCACAACTGTTTTCAACACTGATAATAATCAGAAATGTTTCTTGAGCAGTAAATCATGATGATCCATGTGACACTGAAGACTGGAGGAATGATGCTGAAAATACAGCTGTACATCACAGGAATAAATTATAATTTACTATATATTAAAATAGAAACCAGCTATTTAAAATTGTAATAATATTTCACAATATTAAAAATTTTGCTGTATTTTTTTAACCAAATAAATGCAGCTTTGGTGAGCAGGAGAAACTTATTTTAAAACATTTCACTTGTCAATTGCATTCAATATTAAAATATATTTAATAAAATATTTATTATTTTTGTAAACTAGTATTTACATGCCATTCAAAATATATTAATGCATTAATTAAATTTCGATAAAGTGGTGGAGATTACCTTTAACAATGTAACAAATATTAGGAAACATTAAATAGAAACAATAACACATGTTCTTATGATGATATAAGGTTTTATATAGAACATTATACAATCTATTATACAATACTCACTTCTAATTATTTAAAAAAAAATTAAAAGTCATTTTTTAAATGCATGAATTGAATCTGTGGCCATTATGTGATTTGGTGCAAATAGTTTGTCGTGCTCAGATTCATCAGGTTAGTCTATGTCTGTGAGTGTATATATAGTGTTACATACGTTTAATTACTTTGAAAATCACTGTAGTTGAATTTATGCGTGATTTGGAATCATCTAGAATTCTAGAGAATCAGGATGAGACTCAAAATGATTTAGGACCAAATCTGTGGTTTACATTTTTAATAAATTCACAATAAAACTAATCTCACCCCATACTGCTCTATGAATATGCAGATGCTCCCAGTGTGTGTGTGTGTGTGTGTGTGTGTGTGTGAACACGGATGTGTCAAAATCCTTCATAACATTCTGTGTGACTCTGATCTGACTTGTGTGTGAGGAAGTGTGGAGCTGCAGTCTGGACACCTGCGTGGAGAGCACTTAAAAACACATTTGTTTTATCAACACAGAAGTGGAAAAAAGACATTTGGCAATAAATGTTATTTGGCTTTTTTGATGAGAGACGAAAATGAGGAAGATTATAGCGTTTGAGCTACGGCATTCAGAACGGACAACCACACTGACCACACTGACTCACAGGGAAACACACACACACACACACACACACAGACAGACACACAGAGACAATTATAAGACCCATAGGACGGGAAAATCACACATGAGACTCTTTAATATCTCAATGGCTTCTTCTAGACATTAATTAAATTAAATCAAGAACAAATCTCCTACTCTTCAGATGTTTCTCCTGAGAAAAAGACCATAGTAATCTCCCGTGTGTCTCCTTTATCATAGTCAAAATAAACTTAAACATTTCTCATCAAATGATCTGAGCTGCTCCATATTCACTTTAGAGCTCTTGATGATAACGACTAGTGACTGGAGTCTATAAATGAATATATATAATAAAAAAAACAACACTGCTACACTGTTACTGAGACATTACAAGCATCACAATTTCACCACTTTTTGTCCACATAAACATCAGAATTTGCACAAAATTGCATATATTTGCTTGAGTTTGGGCCTCTGAATAAAACTGAGCTGTTTCTTCCTCCCTATTCTCACTATATCCGACTAAATAAGCCATAATGTATCAAATAAACACCAGAGCAGTGTAATATTTCTCGTGTTTGGGTCTCAAACCACCCACTTTCATACACCCCGAGTCTCTGTATGGCAATTAATCCCAGACCTAGACTAAAAAACTTTCCTTTGGCAAATGGTGAAAGCTCCTGAGACGTTCAAAGCTCAGGAAAGCACCTGCTGAAGGTGTTTGAATGAACGATGACAAGCAAACGCCCCTCCCTGACGCCATATCATCATTTCTCTCTATTCTTCTCTTAATGCATTGCGTTGTCAAAGACGGCGGCGGCGGCGGCCCTCCGTCGCCAGCGTGCATTAACCCCGAACAATAGCGAGATTTCACTAATGCGTGTGATGATAAAAGCAGGGAGGGTGTCTCACTCCACCCCGGCTCAAGCATCGCCCGTCTTTCTCGTCGGGTGACCGGGCCCTTGAGATGTCTGTCATCTGCTGCCCCCCCCACACACCCTCCCTCTCTCTTGGGACGCGGGGAAGGAGGCGCGAGACGCCTCCCACCATCTTTAATTTTCACCTCGGTTGCGGCGCCGACACCATGGCAACTGAAGGGTGGCGACCTCGTGCATCCGGATGCTGTCGTTACCCTTCGATGCCCCGAGAAGCCATGACCACTACGGGCCGACGGGGGGAGACCAGAGCCCTGCCAAATATAGTTCTTGTCAAAGAACAGACGAGAGCGCAGGTACAAGGACTGAAGTACAGGTTGTTTAAGTGTAAACTAGTCTAGAACTATGTTTCACAAACATAAAACCATTCGACAATCTTTAGCGTATTGTGGGAATGTTCATGAACGTTTGTCATGAACAAAAATGTTTTTGATTTGTTTTATCAATAGTTTTAGTTTTAGATAACTAGAGTAAACCGGTTAACAAATCAAAAAATAAAAATAAAAGTGTTGGATAAAATAGATTTGAACTAGAATAAAATATAGAAAAGTAGCAGCTACATTTCTTATTTTCACTTCATCTTGATACTAAAATAACTTAAACTAAATTGAAACAAAAATATTAATATTTGTTATATAGTAATCAATATAATTATATATAAAAAACACTATAAATATTTTAAACTGATTAAAAGGATAAAAACTACATACAATTACAAACACTTTAAAAGTTAAAAATTAAAATGATTCTCAATGAAACTCAAATAAAACTGGTTCAGGTAAGTATACTTTCAAGAATAAAAGTAAATATATATATATATATATATATATATATATATATATATATATATATATATATATATATATATATATATATTATATATATTATAAAGTTTAAAAGTGTAAAGGTTTAGGGTTGGTAACGTTTCTGTTAATTTATTTGATTAAAAATACATAAACAACTGAAAAATATTATTCCACCTCAAGAACTATCTTCTGTTTGCAAATATTTTAACTGCATGCAACTTCATGAGCATCATTCAGTCATAACCATGAAATAACAATATTTATTTATTTTTCTGATCAAATGAGTATGTAAGCTGTTTCTGTCATGGAATAAATATATATATATATATATAATTGTTTTTTTTTTCACAATTCAGACTTAAGATCACGCCATTCTCATTTTTTTATTTAATAAAAGGGTATTGCAACTTACCTCTCCTATCTATTAATTCTTTCTTTTTTTTCTCAGAATAGTGAATTATTTCTCACTATTCTGAAAATTGCAAGAAAAAGTCAGAATTGTGAGATAATTTCTTTTTTTATATTTTTATCCCATGGTATAAAATAAACGTTCATAAATGAGTCAGGTAAGAGATGCATAGATGCATGGAGAGTATAGAAATGGAAGTTCAAGTCGAATGCAGTAATCTGTTTAATGCGTTCAGTTTGCATGCTGCATATTTTTTATCAAATGCAGCAGGTCATCTGTGTGCTGCATGCATATACAACATTTGCATACTGTACACAGTATGCATTGCATTGTGCAAAAACACTATAAATCGTATGGTGGTATGCAATTCCAAACACAGCCATAGGGAAAGTTTGTCCAGATTACGTGGGTCAGTCAAAGCTTTTAACCGTGTGACCTTAAAATAAAAGAGCGATTGGTACAGTACCTGGATTTTAAACATAGTAAATTCTGGCTATTATAGCAGGACATGAACAATCTGGTTTCTATGACGATGTATGTGAGCGTGTGTGTGTGTGTGTGTGTGTGTGATAACTGAGTCTGGCTAATCAGCTGATGAGGTGTTTACAGACCCCCGTCGCCTGGAGGGGCCCCGGTGAGCATGAGACATGACTTACACTAACACACACATGCATGACACAGGACACACACACACACACCACG
Organism: Carassius auratus; assembly: GCF_003368295.1. Lineage (NCBI taxonomy): Eukaryota > Metazoa > Chordata > Actinopteri > Cypriniformes > Cyprinidae > Carassius > Carassius auratus. Next base: position 9,460 of record NW_020524928.1, on the reverse strand, counting down.
GCGAGCTCTCATTACTCTGACAGTCATTTGCAACGCTGCATGCTGAATTAGGCACCAGTAGTCCAGAAACCTCTCTATAATGGTGCTGCCTGCCGGATGGGCCACAATGCAAATAAAAGCATTCTGGGTAAAATCAGGTCAGAAATCCATACGGATGAGATGCATTCCTGATGAAACAGGAACCTCACAAAGTCTGTGCTGATCCGGTGACGTTATGTTAATAAAACCTGATCATTTATGAACCACTTATTGATTTATGTGTCTAATTGAATGTTAAAAACATTCATTTGTATGTTTGATCAGTCATTCATGTGCTGTGCTGCAAAACAAGCACATCTGACAAGGATCAATGACATATTTGTGATGCATTATTGTGCTTTACTTATAGATATATTCATGTCACTATAAAATAATTTATTACAAATAAATTAAATTACATAATATTCATTGTAGTTTCAATTAATATTAAGTCATTTATTACAGTATGTGTATAAACACACTGTTTTTTCAAAAAATTGGTAAGATTTTTTTATGTTATTAAAAGAAGTCTCTTCTGCTCAGTGAGGCTGCATGTATTTGATTTAAAATACAGTAGAAATTGTGAAATATTATTACAATTTCAAATAACTGTTTTCTATGTGAATATATTGTAAAATATAATTTATTTCTGTGATGAAAAGCTGATTTTCAGCATCATTGATCCAGTCTTCTGTCACATGATAGAAGCCATCATAGATTTTTTAATGTAAAATGTAAAACACTAGCTATGTAAAGTATGTAAAGTATATATATATATACTTTACATACCCCACAGAACATGTCATGTGATCTGGCCGTGTGGTCAGTGTGATTGATTATATACATTAATGTCCGAGTCTGTTAGCGTGAGTCTATTTCCAGAATCAGACAGACAGTCAGACAAAGAAAAGACTCTATAAATGGCTGGCGTTTCCCGCTGAGGTCATCTGAGAGGTCACGCGGGCCCTGATTCCCACACTGATGGCAGTTCATCACAATGACACGATGGAAAAGAGAAGCATGAGAGAGGAACAGCCAATGTGTGCCCAGCGAACATTATCAGCCAACTCTCTGAAGTCCAACCAGGAAGTCAGAAAGGAAGTGAGCGATGAATCACCCTGGTGATAACCTTAACTCCTGCCTATCCAGTGTAGTATCTATAGTGCACTGAGTCATGCACACACTCGCAGTTCACAAGAAACAAAAATAGAAAGTGTACTTGAAATAAAAACTGAGGTACAAAAAGTCAAAAAATACAGAGAGAGTAATATATTGTGTGTATTTTTGCCAGTCATTTAAAATGCATACAAATTGTAGGCTATATTTCACTTTATATTAAATTATATTATATTTTATTATAGCGCAAAAGATTCTTTAAAAGTTTTCTTCTGTGTCCCACAGCAGAAAGCAAGCCATATGGTTTGGTTACATTATGAGAGTAAATAAATGATGATGAAATAATGATTTTTGGGTGAAGTAAAAACTACTGCTTTTTAGATTTTAATCCATTACCAATAAAATATGATCCAGCAATACTGCAAGGAAAAATCAATTAAAGCAACTTTTACTAAATCTGATTTGAATGTTTCCACACCCTTAAGTGCTCACAAATCATTCCTTTGCATTCTCCTAATGCTTTTTTTGAAGGAAAATGTAATTGTTTCTAGGTGAAATCATTTTATTTGTTTCTTCTGTAATTCATATGTCTGTTTTTTCTTTGTGAGTGTGTTTTCAAACAAAACCTCACTACTGAGAAAACAATAATTACATTATTTTTTAGAGTGAAAATGTGGATTCAAAGAAGTGAGGTGGCAAAGCCTTTATATTTATCTTTGCCATGTATGTTGCGTATGAGCAAAAGGAAACTGGTTGCAAAGGTCTCCATTTGAGACCACAAATTACAAGCCTGCCTCTCAAAGAAACCAGAGCTCAAAACAAAAACGCAGGACAGTGGTCTCTTTTGAACATTAAAACCTGTTAAAATAAAACTGGCCACAGTGGTGGCTGCACAGAAGGTCTGAAAAACCATAGCGGTAAAAAAGAGACACAGGAAACCCCCCTGTGAGAGGTTTTCCTCTTAAACACACACCAGTTCAGGAACAGGAAGCTATTTTAAAGATCTCCACCGAATGTGATCCTAAAAGATCCATAAATCCCAGCCATCCAAAATGTAGATGAGTTTGTTTCTTCATCAGATTTGGAGAAATGTAGCATTGCATCCCTTGCTCACCAATGGATCACCTGCAGTGAATGGGTGCCGTCAGAATGAGAGTCCAAACAGCTGTTAAAAACATCACAGTAATCCACAAGTAATCCACACTACTCCAGTCCAGCAGTTAATGTCTTGTAAATAGAAGAGATTCGTGTTTATTAGAAACAAATCCATCAATAACATATTTTTAACTTTGTTATTATTGTGATGTTTTTATCAACTGTTTGGACTCTCATTCTGACGGCACCCATTCACTGCAGAGCATCCATTGATGAGCAAGTGATTCAGTGCTTCATTTCTCTAAATCTGATGAAGAAACAAACTCATCTACATCTTGGATGACCTGAGGGTGAGGACATCTTCAGCAAATTTTCATTTCTGGGAAAACTATTCCTTTAAAAATGTCTGAATGACATTGCATTAACTAAAATGTAATTTTTGCATTAACTGTTAAAAATAAAATAAAAAATTATGATCTACTGACAATGTCATTAAAAATGCATTTCCCTTTCCATGTATTCATGTCAGTTTCAGAAGTTTCTGAAAAACAGCACAGGTTATCTGTCCTCAAGTGCTGCACAAGTTTTTCTCCAAACTAATTTCACTTCTTTGAGTCACTTTTGCGGTTTAATGTAAGCAAATCAACACTCTGGGACACTGATGATTCAGTTTCCTGCAACAGCATGTGACTGTGCATTAAAACATTAATGGTTTTTATCAACATCATCACTGCAAAATGCCAGGACTGTCACACATCTAGATGTGTATCACACATTTCCGTTACAACTGTCTAAAAGTTCGCCATCCTGAATTGTGCACATCCTCCATTTCTGTTGGCTCAACACGTAATCTTTATCGTTGCAAACCTAACAAACGTTTTAAATGTAATGCCATTCAAGCATTTTAAAGTGTGCCGTAAGTGTTTGAAATACCCGCTGGCACACTGGGTAACAAAGATTCAGGCCAGTCACATGAATATATTTGCAGGTGAGATTATCTAAAGAGGTCATCAAACCCTCCGCTCCTCTGGAGGGAGTTTTAGGGCCAGAACCGTGAACCCCAAACCTCTACAGTGAACTGTAAAAGCCGCACGATTGACTCCGATCAAAGGCTGAACACACAAAACGAGAGAGCAAAGCCTCTTCCAGGACCTCACCGTGGGAAATTCCAGCATGAAATAGCGCACAGTTAGAATATTTCTCTCATGTGAGTAAATAATTGAGGTTCTACTCACCCACCACTTCTCAAAACAGGAAACACACACTTGTTTGGTTCATTCATTTTCCACTGATGTTTTCCTTAGAGCAAGACAACAATAGCACAAGTGTTATTTTTTTTGTATCGAGATTTTATTCGTTTTTATTAGTATTTTGAATTAGATTGTATTTTTATGACTTGTTTTTATTTTCATTTTATTTAAAGTTTTAGTATTTTTGGGTCCTTTTTATTATAATTTTTTTTTACACATTTATGTATTTTCTTTTTTTTTCACTTTTAATTTTAGTTTAGTACATCAAGTTAAACTAAATGAAAACAAATTTCTTTCTTTATCAGAACAGATTTGGAGAAATCCATCACTTGCTCACCAATGAATCCTCTGTAGTGAATGGGTGCCGTCAGAATGAGAGTCCAAACAGCTGATAAAAAAAACATAATTCAAACCATTATAACCCTTCCTCCAGTGAAAAAAGTCATCTCATCTGAATCATGAGAGAAATCTGAACATATCAAGCATTGTTTACAAGCCAAAACTACACAATTTCTACACAAATGTGGGGGTGTATTTTGATTTAGGAAGACAACAGAAGAAGGAGGAAACATTATTATGCATAATGGACTTTGACCAGAAGCAATAGTTTAAAGTTAAAGTGTTTTAATGATGGATTTGTTTCATACAAACACAGCTTTTGGTTTCACAGTGTGTTAACTGATGGACTGAAGTGGTGAGGATTAATTGTGGATTATTGTGATGTTTTTATCAGCTGTTTGGACTCTCATTCTGACGGCACCCATTCACTGTAGAGGATCCATTAGTGAGTAAGTGATGCTGTAGTGATGACCTGAGAATGAGCAAACTTTCAGCAAATTTTAATTTTGGCTAAACTATTTCTTTAAGAACAACATAGAGGTTTTGTATTTCAGATTTAAACATTAAGGCTGATTTTAAAGGGTGCTATCAAAAAAATCGACCAGCCTCTCCTTCCAGACTGTGGTAAAGCAAACTGATACCATCATCTTCAGGCTCTGGTCATGTCTGAAGAACCGGCCCATGTTCCCCTCACAGATATAATCTGACCTGGTTTCCGGGGCTGACAGTGATGTCTGCTCCAAACGGCCGGTGATGAAGGGTTAGATCTGACTTCCGTCCCCCCACAGGTCTCTGTAATGACAGCGTTGAGGCTCTCGCAGGGTTGTGTTTTTACCGTCACTGTCGCTGGCTTCAAAACAAAAACTCGGACGACAACCTACATTCAGCACGGGTCTCCGTTTCCCAGGCTTTTCGTCTCGAACACAGTCCAGAATCATAAAATGTGTCACGGTTTTGATTCGCAACACTATCGGCATCAACACTATGAAAGAAGAAACCTTGAGATGTCAAACTTAAAGATCAGTTAGACAAAAGCGAACGAGAAGGTAAAGTTCCATTTAGAACCAAAAAAGGTTCTACAAATGATTAAATTCCATTCTATATTGAATCAATGTTTTTACTCAGTCACAAAGTGCTGTTAATGCCAAAAAGTTCTGTATTAGCTAAAAAGGCTAAACACTTATTTATTAACCTTCATTGATTAACCTTAAATTACTACTAGTGAACAAAGAAACAGCAAGTAGCACATCGAATTAAACATGACAATTTGAAGCAGAAGACTGGAATAGCCTTCATTTTATCTTAATTTTTTATTTTATTAATTTTTTTGACAGAGTTATATTTGTCAGTGAACACTATATTATTTCTGAATCCAATGTTTGGAAACATTTTGACTTACATATTTTGAAATGAATCCTTACAAATAGCCCAATATCTAACAAAATATATATAAATTATTATGGATAGATCACTAAAAAAGAAAATTCTGTCCTATTTACTCACCTTCATGTCATTTCAAACCTTGTTGGTGTTTTATTGTCCATTCAATGAAAGTCAATGCATTTCAATGTTCTTTGAACTCCAAAATTCTTCAAAACAACGAGAAAGTAAGTAAGGTTTGGAATGATATGAAATTTCATTTTTGGGCGAACTGTCCCTTTAAGGCTTCCAAATAAGAAGTGAGTAATAAAAAACATTTGTTGTAAGGGTGTAGTTTTTTTAGAAAACCATTTAAGAAGTTATAATTTACCTATTCCATTAGCATTCCCATTCATCCCAGAGAAAGCTGCAGTGTCCACTTGGTTTAATGGCGACTTCTGTGGAAACTAAAGCACAAATCTTGGATAAGTGGCCTGAAAGATGAAAAACAAACACTTGCAATAAACAAGATCTTTTTTTAACATGTGCTTTAAAAGAAGTACAATATTTTGTCAGAATGCACAGCTTCTTTTCAATGGCTGTCAATGGAGTAAGATGCTTTTTGTCCCTTTAATACTGTAGTTACAGCACCTACCAGTAGGGGCTAACTGACGCATGCCAACCACACTATGAACCCCTAAATGTTTAATACTTGTACATGAAAGAACCCAGAAGGCAATAAATACAATGAATCATATTACATCTCAATAAAGAAGATCGCTCTTTATGAACAACATGCACAAATGAATCACGCACACACTTGTGAAAAAAAGCATGCTTCACTGTATTGTATGTGCACTTGTAGTGTACTTCAAATCTTGAGGGCATTCTCAATAAGCTATACTTGTAGATTATTAAATATTAGTAAAAATAGAATAGAGTTTCTTAACACTTTAGTGCACTTTTAAAAAGTGCACCTTTGAAAAAAATATAAAATTAGGCATTTTACTTTCCATTTCTGTTTTTATAATCTTTTAAAGTATGTTAAGTACTTGATGTTAACTGTACTATTGTGCAAGTCTACTGTGTATATCATATTGTATTGTGTTTAGAATATTTTGTGAAAAATGTGAAACCACGTGGATTTAGATACAACAGAAATTACATTTAAGTATACTTTACTTTCCCATGCATGCTTGTCAGTAGATTCAGTACTGCACTTTAACATTTCATAGACAATAGAAGTAATTATGAAAGTATATATAGATATAGTATTTACTCACGTGGGCCAAAAAAGCACTCTTACGTTCAACAAACTGCATTTCATATACATTTAAACTATAATACATTTTCATTAAACTGCAAATAACATGCAATTAAGTGTCAGTAAACGTTACATCCATAATAAGTACTGTTTTTGAAAGCATGCTTTTAAAGTGCTTTTTCAGAAGTGCAATAAGACCAGAAAGGCATGAAGAATTTAACCAGGGCCAATTCTGACTTTAGCAGTACAAGAGAAAGCAGCACTAGCTGTGATGACATGAGTGCAGCTTTATATTGCTTCATGGCCTGTGCGTTCCTCAGTGACCGCAGGTAAACAAGCTCATGCCATTGGTCATTATTGGCTTAGTAACAATAGAGACAGAGACTGAGAGAGAGCCAGCCGGAGACAGAAAGAGAAATGAAATGATATTGGTGGTCCCCGAGCATACAGTTTGCCTTTGGGCAGAGCAGACATGCCCTCAAACCCGTGCTGATTAGAGACTGTCACCGCAGCAGGACACACTACACACACCTCTCTCTTCATCACTTACAACACACACGCCGGTCTAAAACAATCACGCCGAGAAACACTGCGCAGGATTTCAGGACATTTAAAACATGATAGGCCTCGTTCACAGAAGACGAATAGAATGAATTTCCAACAAATAATTACGAAATCCTTTCATATGCAGATCGCCGCAGTGAATTAAATGCAGCGGTTATATAAAAATGATTTCATGCATGTATTATTTACATAGAAATTAAAGGGGGGTGAAATGCTATTTCATGCATACTGAGTTTTTTACACTGTTAAAGAGTTGGATTCCCATGCTAAACATGGACAAAGTTTCAAAAAATTAAGTTGTACGTTTGAAGGAGTATTTTTGTTCCAAAAATACCTCTTCCGGTTTGTCACAAGTTTCGAAAAGTTTTTTTCGAGTATGGCTCTGTGTGACGTTAGATGGAGCAGAATTTCCTTATATGGGTCCTGAGACACTTCTGCCGGAATAGCGCGCGCTCCCGTATAGCAGAGCACTGAGAGCACAACAGACTTCACTGATCAGAGCGAGAGCGTCGCGGAATGTCACAAAAGGAGTGTGTTTTGGTTGCAAGGGCAAGACAACCCTGCACAGATTACCAAAGAAACAGCATTAAGGGACCAGTGGATGGAGTTTATTTTTACAGAGCATCAACGGAGTTGTGCAAGTGTTTGTGTTTGTTCCCTGCATTTCGAAGATGCTTGTTTTACAAACAAGGCCCAGTTTGACGCCGGATTTGCGTATCGTTTATTTCTTAAGGATAATGCAGTTCAAATGAAAAAGGGTCACGATCGTGTGTTGGAACCGCAGGCGGTGAGCAAAACTGCTTAAAATATCTCTGCCTCCTTGTTAGTGCCTTCCCTCCCATGCCGAGACCCGGGTTCGAGCCCGCTCGGAGTGAGTCGTTGCTGCTGCTGCTCTCGTTCAGTTTCAGCCGTCACAGCTTCCAAACGCTCTCAACGCAAAAGCCTACTCGCGCTCGTGATTCTTTAGCTCCGCCCACACGTCACGCCTCCCGCCGGTCATGTTTTTTCCGGGAAAAATCGGTACAGACTATCTTTCTCTTATGAATATAATAAACTAAAGACTTTTTGGAGTTATGAAGGATGCAGTACTACTTTATAGGTACTCAAGATTAACAGGATATTGAGTGAAAACGAGCATTTCACCCCCCCCTTTAATAAATTTTGGTCTAATTTAAGTCTATAAGAAAACATTCGAACATGCATGTAAAATTCTTGAAAATACTCTATTAATACTGAGTTTTTTAAATGCCACAGGTAGCGTTACTGCTCAGATGTTGCTCTTTTATAGCTCACAAGATCTGAGAAAGAGAGTAAGAGATATAAAATGGAGAATCTGATGAGAAAAGTTCAGAAGGGTTCATATTGAGATCTTTGACTTCTGATTGCAAATGCTTCATTGAAGCATCACCTTCATCTCAGACGCTTCTTCTCTAACTCCATCAGAGACATAAAACCAAAATAGACACAATGAGAAATATTGAGTTCATATTGAGATCTCTGACCTTTGATCACAACTTGATGAATCTGAACACTGGAGTCTCTAGAGGAGAGATATATGTGATAACATGGGTCTTCTCTCAGGAGAAACATCTCAGGCCTTCTGTAAAAACTAGGAGAATCAACTGAGATGCTGACGGCTCTTTCTTCCAGGTGTGTTTGTGCATGATAGATCAGTATCATATTGACCGTGCACGTATTCATTACAGCAGCTGAGATTTAATGAAGCTGTTATGGGATGTGTGTGCATTAACTGCTCATTACTGTCTGAAGACCATCAGGCATCTCACCTCCACAAGATAATCAGAGAAGACCTCAGAAACCTCCTCCACAGACTCTCCTCGCTGAAACCCTTGAGCTGTACCAGGTTTCATGTATATGCAGATGTGCGGCTCAATTCACAACGATGTTTTAACCCAGCGATGCATGCAAATGGATGCCCTCAATACACAAGGGTCACAAACCATCCTACTCCTCTCTTTCACACACACACACACACACACACACACACACACACACAAAACAATGTTCCATTAGTATATTTAAACTATAGAAACTGAAATGAGAAATCTATAGTAGAAGTAGTATGGAGTCCGGAGGATGTTTTGGAAAGAAGTCGTTTCTCCTCATTGCGGCATTTATTTGACCACAGATACAGTAACAATTGTGTAATATTATTAAAATTTCTAATGAATGTTTTCTAATTGAATATATGTTGCTGTGATGCACTGCTGTATTTTCAGCATCATTCCTCCAGTCTTCAGTGTCACATGATCTCCAGAAATCATGGAAATATACTGATTTACTGCTCAACACACATTTCTGATTATTATCAATGTTGAAAACATTTGCAATGCGCAATATTTTTGTGGAAACCGGGATCCATTTGATTTTTCAGTATTTTTTGATGAGAAGAAATGTAAAAAAAAAAAAGCATTTATTTGAAATAGAAATATTT